>NC_139344.1:343869533-343952033 GCF_055883805.1 Amblyomma maculatum
AGATTTCCCTTTCCGCAGACAAAGGTTCAAAATGCTGCAAAAGGTGTTTGAACAATGCTTTGAAACCTGAATTATCACATTCTGAGTGTTTAAAAAACAATTATGTCACATAACGATATCAGGACTTAGAGCACTCGAAGATAGGGCAGAACATACCGGGTGAAGAAAATTAGATTTTATGTTACCTTAGAATAAGGCCTTGATTGGTAAGTGAGATTCACCTTTGCTGACATGTTGTTCAATAAGGAAGACACAAAGCGAGGTAATAATTCCTCCTGTCAGGTACATAATTAACTGAAATTTAGCGATGACTCACAATGGCGGGCGTGTTTATTATATGGAAAACTTCAGTCATATTCCTAAACAGTTTTATTTAGCACAATTTTCTTAATGCGCGTGCATTCGGAGACATTCGCTTCCAGATTTTCAGCTCGATCTGCACAATTACGTATGCACGGCGTTGACAATCAGCACAAAATTTGCCCCGGCGTCATACGGCATTTCGTCTCCCAACGATATACAGAGGCCAGTGCATCTCCGAAGTGTACGCCTTCGACTTGCGCTAATAAAAATGATGGAAACGTCTGACGCATCAGCTGCGTAACTTTAGGAATGAGCGTATAGCGACGAATGCTACGGTCTTGCATGCGTAACTAAGCGAAATCAGTGGAATCTTGGGGTCGAGGGAATCGAAACACACTTGCTCAAGAAGAATTCTAAGAAATACAGTAGTAGAACTCACGCGACAGCCTCGGTGAATCAAGTGTAGGCATTCATGTTAGCCGCAGTGGCCAAGAAATTTATATTGTATAGCGTAGTTGATAATGTGCCTCATGGGAACAATAAATATCTCACCTTGTGGCCTCCGGGCTGCATAACTTATATGCAGAGGTAGGTTTCACTTATATATTCACGCCTAGGTTCAAGAAATTCATAAAGCTTAACTTTGATTAATCTGCATTGAATTAACGACCAATTATTGAAGGAAGGTGCAACCACAGCGCAATGACAGGGTTCTGCTATAGTGCAAGAGTGCTCGTAAGTCTATGCGATGTGCACCTGCCGTAATATAAGCCGAGGAAAAATGCTTATACAGCCCAGTTAATTCCGTTCCTGCAATGACACCTTGTATACACAGTGCAAGATTCATATCTCATTCGCATGCATTTATTTCGTGAGTCGCGGAAATGTTGACTGATTTTCGAGAGGATGAGAATTAAAGGATAATCTACCCCAGTGTGATGCTAACCGCCACACAGGCTTTTTGTACAAAATTAGGCGGACCCATCTGCAACAAAAACTTCAGCTACAGCAACAATGTTTGCCCAGGTTGTCACTGGACAACCCCTGTAACGAGCACTGCGACTGTCCAGCCACCCGCTTCCAGCCAATCTGCCACGTCACCACGAGTACCACGTATTTCTCTCCCTGTGCTGCCGGTTGCATCGATCGTGGAAACGTGCGTTGTTTTGCCTTTGCAAAAACTCATCGCTAACTGTGGGAACTTCCCGTGAACATTTTCTAGAAAGGTTAAAGCAATCTAGAGTGAAATATTCTTTCTGTCTGCCCCTATAACGTATAATACTTTTCTTTTATCAACAGCATATAATATGTAGTCTACTCCAAAATGTTGCTTTTCGTTTAGTTTGACCATCTTTTTCTTTTGTATTCTACGTTGCGCGCACTGAGTAGCGCTCCGTTTTGTTCTCTAAATACTGCAAAGCGCCTAAAGATTTCTGCTAACGTTATTTGGGTGCATGACTTCTTTTTGAACACTACGTACACCTGTTCCACGTATTTTTTATTTTATTTTACCTGTAGTACTGTTATATCTTTCTATTGTACATCGAATGAAAATTGCATTTTCTTTATGAAGTGCCCCTCATATGTTAAGCGACGAAAGTTGTGCGAAATAATCGTCAGGTAATATTAGCCCTGTTTTCGCAGGAGATTCCCTGAAATATTGAATTTTGATTTGATTTGATTTGATTTGATTTGATTTAATAATGTATGTACCCTCATCAAGAGAGCTATAGATGGGGCGGCTCGCACCTAATAGCCTAGCGAAGAGGAAGCACTCAAAGTTGACACGATCTCCTCTATATCAAGAATTCCAGTTTCCACTTTTGTTTTTATCCTACTCGTGAAACTTTCCACTTCCGGTGTGCAAAACCTAAAAACTGTCGTCTAGGACCATGCTTCTTTAATAATTAATTTATGTCCATTTTGTCGAAAGACGGTGCGGGCGGGCAGCGTTATATGGAGTTCCTTTAAATGTCCATACTAAAGTTCGTTCCATGGAGAATAGCTAATATTATGCTCGAGAATGAACAGCACCTTTCGTAGAAAAGCCGGCGCCGTACTAAGTTTTGGCTTGAGTTTTGTGGGAAGTTTTCGAACCTAAGTAGCAAAATTGGAAGCCTGTGGTTACGGAGGTGTCCCTTCGCTTACGGCGCGGTCAGGTGTCCATCAAAAACTATGAGAGGTCATCATCATCATCATCAGCCTGATTATACCCACTGCAGGGCGAAGGCCTCTCCCATATTTCTCCAATTAACCCGGTTCTGTGCTAGCTACATCCACTTGACCCCTGCGAACTTCTTAATCTCATCCGCCCACCTAACTTTCTGCCGCCCCTTGCTACGCTTTCCTTCCCTTGGAATCCAGTTTGTTACCCTCAGCGACCATCGGTTATCCTCTCTTCGCACTACATGTCCTGCCCATGTCCATTTCTTCTTCTTAATTTCCACTAAAATGTCGGTAACCTGAGTTATTTCTCTGACCCACTCTGCACGCTTTCTATCTCTTAATGTTACCCCTACCATTTTTCGTTCCACAGCCCCCTGGGTTGTCCTCAACTTAAGTAGAACTCTCTTGTTTAGCCTCCACGTTTCAGCCCCATAGGTGAGTACAGGCAAGATGCAACTGTTGTATACTTTCCTCTTGAGCGATACCGGTAAGCTGCTAGTCATAATCTGCGAGTGCTTGCCAAATGCGCTCCATCCCAATCTTATTCTTCTTGTTATTTCCTTTTCATGGTCCGGATCTGCGGTTACTACCTGTCCTAAGTAGACATATTCGCCTACTACTTCCAGTATTTCGCTACCTAATGTAAACTGCTGTTCCTTCCCGAGGCTGTTGAACATTACCTTAGTCTTCTGCATATTGATTTTCAAGCCTACCTTTCTACTTTTTCTGTCTAGGTCATCAATCATTATTTGCAGTTCATCCCCCGAGTTGCTTAGCAAGGCAATGTCATCAGCAAATCGCAGATTACTGAGGTATTCTCCATCTACCCTTATCCCTAACTGCTCCCATTCCAAGTCTCTGAATACTTCCTCTAAACAAGCTGTGAATAGTACTGGGGAGATTGTGTCTCCTTGCCTAACACCTTTTTTTATGGGAATTTTGTTACTTTCTTTATGCAGAACTATGGTTGCTGGGCAGCCACTATATATATCTTCCAGCACTTTCACGTACGGCTCGTCTACTCCCTGATTTCGCAATGCCTGCATCACCGCCGAGGTTTCAACTGAGTCAAATGCTTTTTCGTAATCAATGAATGCTATGTATAAGGGCTGGTTGCATTCCGAGCATTTTTCTATCACCTGATTGATGGTATGGATATGATCGATAGTAGAGTACCGTTTCCGAAACCCTGCTTGATCCTTTGCTTCATGGCAGTCTAAGTTTGTCCTGATTCTATTAGCGATTACCTTAGTAAATACCTTATACGTAACAGACAGTAAGCTGATTGGTCTGTAATTTTTAAGGTCCTTAGAGTCCCCTATGACAGATACTGCTCCTTTACTTCCCTATAAACCAACTGCCAAATTACATGTAGATATCCACCACAAAGTGAGACTGTCGCCGTACCTTCCTTTCCATAAGAACCTACTTAAACAAAAATAGAAAAGGAATTCCCTCAATGAAAGGCGGTTTAAAGGCGTTATCGCGCGTTTGCTTTTAGGACGAAGCTTGAACGTAGCCCTTATATGTTTATGATTGTTTTGCAAATGTGGCCATAAATCTGTCGTGTTATCTGTGACACGTGATATGGCACTGCGGGTCTCATAAAAGATTTTCAAAGATCGGGATTTAGCCGAACTCCTGGCGTAATGAAACTTTCTGCACATAGAGGGGGGAGAAGAGCGCAGACTTACTCATTGCACTTTCAATCCTCGAAGCATGACGAAGCGTTGCCTTGAACCTATCTAAATCACTTATTTCGCAATTAGCTGTGATATTGTCCTTTAGAGCATGTGTTAGCTTCTTGGCTTCTTCAGCTCGCGGCCTGTTAACCCAGATAAGATGCGTACTAGTACAGAAAAAATGGTACTCATTTTCGCATAGGTATTATTATGTAACAGCAAACATTAAGTGCACAGGGCAAAGTATACTGCGCTACAATGACATTATTCGGCGGCAAATAATATTGTACAGTACCAAAGATAATTAATAATATGGAATCTTTTTCCTGGTGTCCTTTTCACCTTTGTTAATTGGAGTGTACAAGACTTGATGATCAGTTATGGTCAGGCGTCCGCAAGGACTTGTGTACACTTCTAATTCTGTGTCTACGACGTCTACTTCAATCGTCAGATCCATTGCGTCTTGCATTGCCATTTATCTCACCACGCAGGGTACCATGGCCTGCTCGTGCCTTCTTGGAAACTCAACAGGTGGACTAGATTCGCAGCTACCGAAAATCAGGAACGGCTTCTGCGACTTCCCGTGTCAGAACTTGTTCATCTTGGTATTGATAGTCAGCCTCGGAAAGCTAATATCACAACTTTCTAGGGTAGGGTCGACACTCATCACGCTGAGGTAAGTGTTATCGAACGTAAGACATGCTTTTCATGGACGTTCCTTCGAACCTATATATTGTAATGATTTGTGGCTTGCTTAAGGGATGCTTGACGTAATTTTATCTCAGTGAGCACACATAAACTAGCTGCCCGATTGAGCTGAGTTCTACCAACAGGCTTGTGGAGATAGGTATATCAGTGACAGCAGTTTTATTATAGTTGGCTGATGGTTGACTGTTCTAGGTATAATTTTAATAATACATTGTTAGCTGTGGTAATGCTAATATACAGGTTTTCTTTATTGTGTATGAATGGCTACTTGTGGAAGTTCACTAGCATATTGGCATATTGTCAATCTGTCATGTGTAAGATTATGTCCAACATATCATGCCGATATAAAACTGATTGTATTAATGCTAAACAACCTTTGTTTTCCTTTCTGGCGAATAATCTCGTGTAATATATCACACAGCGTTTTCGTTATGCTGCATATATTGCTAATTTAGTGAAAGGTATTTGCTTTTCGCATAATGCGAACCCACAGCAACCCTGGGAATGAGAGTTGTAAACGTCGATGTTTCGATGCCAGAACTGCACCATACCTTCACTGCACTCTATACTCGGCGTGCAAAGCGATGGCAGCGTCAGCAGTGGCGGCTTCGCTAAGTACGCGGTCATTTAATGCATTCCGTGCAATTTGGCGTCATGACATTAGTAATTGAGGAGTTCTCTTTATAAATTCATTGTAATTTATATGTTTTATAGGCATTCAAGTTCGACTTGAATACTCACAAGAACCACATCTAAGGATTTCTAGTATTAAAATGTTGCTTTTATTGCCGTTTCAAGGCCTCTTTTAAGTGTTCCCCTTTCGCCATTTTTTATTTCTAACTTTTGTATTAGAATTACCAAGACGTACGTACAGCTATCGGCCATCATTAGGAATCACCAGACGTTCACTACTATTCGCGTTCAGATACCGGTAATTAAGTTGTTTTTGTTCAGTGCAGTTACCACTTACCTTATGCAACTATTGGTAAAAGCATAACCTGGCTTCATCTTCTGGACTGAACCATGCCTTCTCTCTCTCAATGTTTTTCAGGTGTGTTGACCCGGCTGACAAAGGAATGGCACTGGGGATGCTTGTCAGCTGTCTGAACTTCCTCGGTAAGTAATCTGCTGTCTCATATTTAGGCTCTTTATAAAGCGCAGCGTGCTTGTAAAATGATAAATCTGTGGTTTCATCACATGTCCTAAAGTATAAGTCACCATTTAGACTCACACACAGTGCAGGTACAAGTTCGAAGAACTAGAAGCAAAGAAAGCCCTCTATGTGTCTTCTGTCCAAACTATAGTGTTTATCCTAATGTATTCACTTCTAAATATGTGCCCTTCTTCCTCACAGGAGCCGTCCCATACCCTCTGATCTACACGGCCATCTTTGACGCCACCTGCCTCGTATGGGAAGATCGTGGAGGCCACCGAGGCAACTGCTCGTTCTACGACGCCGACAAGCTGCGCGTCGCCTTCCACGCAGTCACGATCGTCTTCATGAGTCTCGGGCTGGTGTGTCAACTCATCATGTCCTACTACGCCAAGCGCGTGAAAGACATGTACGGAGAAGCGGACGGTCACTCTGACCACGGAGACTTGTCCAAGCCAGAAAATGAAGCGTTGGAACGCAACGAAATAAACAGCATCGACTCTGCGGAGACGGCCCACAAGAGTCCACGAGTGCGAATGAATGTTTCTCCTGGATGTGCGTCGCACGTGTTCAGGCGCGAGAACAGTGCAGAGAGCTAATGTGCGCGCATTTTGGATGACTTAATCAGCCTCAGTGTTGTACAACTCAAAGCCACGGTCTCCTCGTGTGAATCAAATACCAGCGAAAGTGCGACGTACGCAGCTCGAAATATGAACAACGATGACAAACCTACTGAACGCTGTGGAAGCGACAGCGCCTGAATAGCCGTCACACGATGGCTAAGCTAGCGCTGCACAGTGTCTGTACTCGTTGCATTTAGCGTCTTCGTTAGGGTTCTTGTCTACACGTTGACACCTGAGTACAAAATGTAATTGATGTTCATGAGAAACCGATATTGTCACTAATAAACTTTACAGTTCTCGTTCTAGAGAGAATCTCTTCCGCTTGAAACAATGGTAAGCAGGGTCCGCGGTCTGCGCAGCGCCTAAAGGTGAACCCTCTTGCATATGCGGTGTTAAGGTCAAAGAGTTCTCGGCAAGAACCGAAAGCATAATAGTGATACAGAAGAATATTTTAAGCTTTAAAATGTCCCCGTTTTCTCAGCTCTATGGGGAATAATAGACGCTCACAGTATTACATGAGGTACCCTTTCAACATTACCATATAACTGACGAGGCATCGTTAAAGCTTCCGTTCTCAAGGAAATACAGCGTCGACGTTGTAAGGGAAAACCCACGCGGATGCCTCTGGCTGATGATAGCCTGGATTCGGCAGGTCACGTGACGGAGCGCTGGCTAGTCGGCGATTTGTGTAACGTCACGGGACCGCATGACATGGCAGAGTTGGTAGGAGCTTCGAAAATTGAAACTGTACCTCGGGATTTTGGACGTCGAGTCACATATACACGCTGTCCCTAGGCATTGCAGGCCCATCGTAAGCCTTGAATGGAGCGGGTATTTATCGCCTATGTCGGCTAATCTTTCATATATTATATTACCTTATGGCTTTATGTTGATGAGTGTGCTGTGAAATAATAGAGACACCAATTAAAAAATTGCTAAATAAACGAACAGCAAAATTTATATATCCAAACATTCTGTCGCGTCATATACCCTAACACCGAAGCTTACGTGTCCCCGAAATGTTTTGCTGATAATAAAGGGAGTAACTACTCAATAGAATCCGCCCAAGTACAGCCATACGGCTACAATTGTAAGGAATGCTGATTCCAAAGATACTTTATGGCGGAATAAAAGCTTGTTCAGGTGAAGAATTCGAACCCGGCACTACTATATCACGAAAGCAGATGCTCAACTTAAAGCACTAACCACAGCGGTTAGCACATGGTAGGGCGACAGCGAAATGATAGATGACTTGAAGTGGGAACAGCATTTGTCTAATATTTAAGAAACTCTCTCCGTGAGAGATTTCTCGAAATTTTGACCAACATCTACTTCTGATCCTTGAAACGAATGCACGCCAAGTTGACTCCATGTATATCCAGACAATCATTATGAACCTATCCGAATTACAGAGACTATACTCAGGCCGTGATGTTGTTTTCTTCCATGGAAATTTCCAAAAATGTGGCCAACTGAATTTCCTGCGCGTTTCGACGGCGTTCTCGCTGACCAAAGCTCACAAAGCAATTTATTGTCTGCTTATAAACAGCTAATCTGGTCAACCTTAAGGTATCTTTGTGTGGAAACTTGGACGCACCACAACTTTTAAATATTAAGTTATATGCTTGCTCAATTAAAACACAAGGGTCGCAGCAACACAACGGAACGGCTTTACCATATATCAAGTTTTGTCGCCTTCCCCGTATCAAATAAATGGCTCTTAGCACTGTAGTGCTGCATTGTACCAATTATCAGAAGCTCACAGGGTAAGCCGTTTTGAGGGGCCAACTAGCATATAATAATTGAGCAACCGAATAATCGAGTCTAATATTGGAGGATGATGGTTTCCCAGACAGTTACTTGCATCATCGACCCAGAGTGTTTTAGAGCCAAATTAACCCCATTATTAGGATGTAATCTGAAGTTGCTGACCCGTTACACACTCGTCATGTTTCACTGATCTATTTCGATTGTTTCTGTTTAGTTGCTTTATTGACTCCAGCATATATGTGTTCTTTTAGCGGAACTATTTTGAAGAGCAATGTTTTTTTTTTTTTCACGCTTTCTCTTTTACTTGCCTTTGTTTGATTTCACTGCCTTCTTCCTCTCTCTACCGTGCACGCCCTGAGGGTAAACTAAATGAAATGGAACGAAACAAACAGATGAAAGCTCTTTCCTGTGAAATGAGGAGCTACTTTTGTTCAGAAACTCGGTTTAACTATTCAGATGTGCTACAACCGCAGTGGCAGGTGTTACTTTAAAACTGCTTTAGGATGCGAGATCAAATACCGGCCGAGGTTGCCGCTTTCGATGAAGACGAAAAGCAAGGCGATCGTGTGCTGTGCGATGTCAGTACACGTTAAAGAACCTCACGTGGTCGAAATTTACGAAGCGCTCCACTTACGGCGTCTCTCATAACCTAAGTCACTTCGGGACGTTAAAGCTCATAAACTAAACCAAACTAACGCAGTTTAAGATTTATTTCATTATTTACTTATTTAACGAACCTTGATCGCCAAAGGCAAGGGCGAAAGGGAGCGGTTACAAGTACTAAGAATACACGAACAAATTCAGAGAATTTTACAAAATATTATTCATGCTCCCCTTAGAAGATGTCAGCGAATGCGGTTAAAAAATGCTGGTTATCCTTTATGTGGACATTTCCTGCAGAAAGGCGGTTCTATTCGCGAGACACACGAGACGAGTACAGAAATGTAGATATAGTGTTATATGTTTCAGTTTTGACCTTGTGACGGTGATATTAATGCGGCATATGTCTGGAAGTATAAGGAAGGCATCGGCCTGGAACTTTATGTTTAAGGCTTAGACATGATATCTTTCCGTAGGTGGCTAAAAGTGGTAGAAAAAGGTTAGCCTATTACGTTAAAGGCATACTACATGTCAAACATCCTTTTCCGAAATATTTCACTCCAGAAAGTCGATAAATACCCGTAGAAACCGGGGATCGAACCCAGTACCTTCTGAGTGCGAGGCCGATACTCTATCATAAGTCCTCCGATGCCGCAAAATAAGCAATAAGAGACAGGTAAACAAAAAAAGAAGAAAAGGGGTCACTGGAAGAACTGTGCACAGCGTCTTACGGCGACAGCACATGGTTCTATATCTTCCTTTTTGCACGCGTCGTCTGGGTTATCTATGCGGAACGCAGCAATGTTTTTTCAGTCGGAAGCTTTGGTTTAGAAGGACGTTATCTGAGCCCAGTCGCTGGCTGATATTCTGCGGGCACTTCAATAGCCGGCGCATATACATCTCAATTCAGACAACTCCTCGAACACTTCGAGGTGGCATCGCCAGGCTCTTCTTCTACCAACGTTTTCCTTTTTCTGAGGTTTTACCTTATAGCTAGCAATTTAGGTTTGCCGACGCGACAAGAGCTGGTAGCTCATGTCTCTCAAGAAACCCAGGTTCGAAGCCGTGCCGACGCAAGATCCCGGATGGAATGGAGACAAGCAGCCAGAAACAGACCCAAATTTCATGTGCGGTTTCCTGGGATACAGGCCTGCGTGGCTTCAGCGTTTTGCCAAGGCGTACTACTTCCTGATTTGTTACTCGCTGTTCGGCATATTCCAAGGGGCGCTCAAAGCGTACCTTAATGGCTGCGTGTCCACCATAGAGAGGAAGTTTGGCCTCACTGCAAAGGCGGTCGGCATCATTCTTATCGCCGATAACATCAGTGCGCTCTTCGCCAGCTTGTTGATCGGGTACTATGCAACAAAGATCAGCCGGCCCAAAATCATAGCCTTCGGAGTTTGGGTATCTGTGCTGGGGTGTTTCTTCAGCGTTCTACCGTACCTCATCTACGGACCAGGCTTCGTAAGCCATAGTAGAGATGTGTCTACTGCTAATGCACACGCCAGGTTAGTTCGTGGAATGAGTGGTTCGAGGAGTGAGCTGAAATTCTGCACACAAGGAGAACACGACATTGGTGATGGGTACAGTTTCGTCAAAGATGAGACGCCAGCTCCGACATCCGTTGTGGCCGTGTTCCTGCTGTTTTTAGCTAACTTCCTCAACGGTATTGGAGGCACAGCGTTTTACATATCAGGGGCAACGTACACTGACGACAACGTGAAGAAGAAAGACTCTCCTCTCTACTTCAGTAAGTAACCTCCTAGCGCTTCGTGGTATCTTGTGCTTTGACGAAGACGAGAAATCATAGTGGCTGGTATGGTGCCATGTATCTATATATACAAACGAAAGAAGCCAACAGTCCGCCAGGCCAAGGAAAGCGCACGGTATATTTAGCAGTTATTTAAACGCTTTTCTTGTTATTGGCCTGAACTAGTAAACTAGTAATTTAATCATTTTAGAGAGTAAGATAATTAAATACAAATAAGAAGAAAAAATAACGCGCCGGTGAAGAAAACCCTTTTTGTAGAGCATCTGCCTCATATTCGGGAAATACTAGGTTCGATGCCTGATGTCACCGGGTACCCATCTGTTTTCAATGGGCACAAGAGCTCCCCCATCCTGGTGCTCGGCTACTGTCGCACGAGGCGCACTTATATGTATATATATTTAAAGGTGCCAACAGTCTACGAGTGCAAGGCGAACGTTGGGGATGGTACCATCCCACCATCGGCGCGTTGTTCTTCCGTCCGCTTTACTTCCTTCCGCTTTAAATTTAATATTCTTTATCCCTAAAAATCATCACGACTAATTCCAACAACAAAAAATTAAAAAAAAAATATCCCCAACGTTCGCCTCGCACTCGTACACTGTTGGCTCCTTTAAATTTTATAATAACAAGACCCTCATTTCCCCCTGAATTGTTTGTTTGCTATATATAGAAAATGTTATGTAAAAGGGAGGTATGTAAGGTCCAGTTACAGTCTCTCTTCAAAAATAAAGAGACGTAAATTTATAAAGAAGCACAACTATCTTATTTATAATAGAAAAGTAGATTCTTAACAAATTTCAGTTTTGCTCTTAAGAGGTATGATATTATGATATTATACAGGGAGCAATATTTTATATCATTTTATAAATGCTGCCTTTCATAAACATCTACCTGCTGGTTTCTTTAAAAGCTCCTTTAACGTACATTATTTGCCGAAATTTGAAAGCCTGGGGGACGCCTGCAGCATTCGTGGTAGTCCCACCCGCTGGAAGAGAAAGGGCCAAAAAATCATTTTGCCTTCAGTACATTTACAATAACAGGGATGTATTAGGAGACACACGATGTGGTTCAGAAGCAAGCCCATGGACTTCAATATGACAAAGCCTGTACGGCTGAGCTGGATAAATGCAATTACAAAATTATCAAGGTGAGTATATGCAGCTGACGAAGGCGTTACATTTCATGCTGAAACAGGCATAAAACTAATCGACGTTCTTCTTTGATATTATCCACGTTTTTGCCAATGCACCAAAAATATTCCTTCGGGCGTAGCACTCACTAAAGTGCAACTTACAGTATGCGCGTTTTTTGCCCAGGTTTGATCATGGCGTTGCGTCTCGTCGGTCCAATGCTAGGATACGTGTCCGCATCTGTTTTCCTGGGTATATACGAGTGGCCATTCGGTAAGCAAGTTTTGTTTGCAGATATCCCTTGTTTTATTTGTCGTAACGCAATCATACTTTCTGTCTTTACGCAGGTGTTAAACAGAAAAATATAAACCTGACAGTAACTTTAATTTGTGCTTTGGCCCCTGATAGTTCTTAAAGAGATGGTTATGAAGGTCAGAAACTAATCTCACTCAGCCCCGCCGAGGTGGCGCAGTGGTCACTGAGCTCGACTACTGTGGCCGAGAATGCGGGATCGAATCTCAGCCTCGGCGGCCGCTTTTCGCTGGAGGCGAAATTGAGTGGCGTCCGCGTGCTGTGCGATGTCAGTGCACGTTAAAGAACCCCATGTGGTCGAAATTTCTGTAGTTCTCCACTACGGCGTCTCTTATAGCCTGAGTCTCTTTGGGACGGTGAACCACACAAACCAAACCTGACTAATCCCACTCAGAGGATAAAATGGCGATAATGTAGTGTCTTGCAGACTTGTTGAGCTGATTATGCGGGGCACATACTGCTAGAATCGAGCATAGTTTTATGTCTTTTCTTGGATGATTAAGCTTCTGCCGCTCTGGTGGTGTAGCTACACAGTAAAGAAAAAGAAAAAAAAATGAAGGGAATAATAGTATACATTGTAAGAAGTAAATTAGCCCTAAAAAGGTTTCAATCTTTGAACAGCGTATATTTTCTTCAAAGCCTAGTACCTTACCTAACTCACTCTCGTCGTGGTAGTATTTGACCATAAAACATCAGAATAATAAACTGTAAATATTTATGAGATGAAACTAGAGATATGCATTCTTCAACACGTTATATGACAGATGTTTCATCTTGAGTTCCTCCCTGCGTTCAACGGTGTTGCAAGGTTTGAGCTCTAGCTCCCTCATAATAGGATGGGAGAACAACGCAAAAAAAAAAATAGTGTTTTCTAGAAAACGTCGTTTCTTGGCGTAACTTTAAATTATTAGAAGGCCTGTGTACGATGACAAGGTAACCTTGTCATAATACGTGTGCCGGAAAGCGAGAACCTACTTCTAATATAGCACCGATGAAAATATGAGATTTGTGTTTAGTTTGAGCATTTATTAGATGAGCTCAAAACAAGAACCACCTCTAAGTGCTGATCTGCGAGAAGCCTAATATGACGTTCCCTCCGTTTACAGTCTGCACATCTCGTTTTGAGATGGCTCTTGATTTGAGAAGAACCAGCAGAGTATCTTTTAAACGCGCCACCCTTTTCTATCCACAATGCAGTTCTACGATAGCCCTTCATCTTCGCCCTACCAAATTCCAAACAGCCGTTTGGAATTAATACTGCTTAGTAAAGAAGAGAAACTGAGGAAATGTTGCAGCGATCTGCTATGAGACCTTTTATAAAGGTATGATTTCTATTTATCTTCGCTGATTAATCGCGAGGGTCTTGCTCTTGCAATCGACAGAGAAACCAGACATCAGCCGGACGCACCCGAACTGGATTGGCGCCTGGTGGATGGGCTTCGTCATTTGGGGTGGTGCCATGGCGCTGATGTCGCTGCCAATGTCGCTTTTCCCCAAGCATATTCGTAGGAGCTCCGTGCACGCAGCTCCAGAGAGCAAGAAGGCCGTACCCAACTCGCTGCGTGAGAAGATCGTCAACGACGCACGTGGTGAGGACGTAATACAGGCCAGTAGAATGGCGATTGCAGGGACTTTTCAAATGCAGGCTTCATCACACTTCCGACTTACAGGTTCGAAAATCTACTCTGTATGATGTGTTGGAGCACCAGTGCTGCGCCAATTATTCATTATTTTTCTAATCATTCTGAGCCATCCCCGGACCCCAAGCACGGCTCCTCATGAGGGAGAACTAAGAAGACAGAAATTGTCGAAAAAAAAAAAGAAGAAAATCCCAGAGAATGGGTCTTTTATCCAAGTTCATATGGACCAAAAACAAAAAGTTCGCATGCGTTTATAATATCGAATCACCACAATTGTTATCATATATTTAAGCTATTTCCAAAGAAGTCTTAACTCAACAGCGTTAGAGGCCCCATTGTACAGAAAAAATCGACGTCGGTGTTGTGAATCATGGGCATGCCTTTGGCAGGTGGCAGTTGGCAGATGGCAGTTGGCAGGTGGCATTTGCGGACACTGATTGGTCGAGGGGTTGTGTGACGTCACGAGACTACATGATATGGCCGCGTTGGTAGGACCATGCTAACTCGGCCTTCTCCTTTATGATAGGAGATTGAAAGAGAATCGAAACCAACTAAGATTCCAACTAAGACCCGATACCTTTTGGCAACTCAAGTTCGTTCATAAGGATTGTTTAAGTGGATTTTATATTTATGTCTAGTAATATTTCACATAATGTGGTCCCTTACAAAGCTATGCTAATCAGAACGTGTGAGATAGTACAGGCAATATTAAGAGATTAGTGAGTGAGCAAGCTACGAATTGCATGTACGTGAATAAGAATCCGAGACCGAGCCACAGACGAGAACCATTACAGCTGTCATGTCATCATCATCATCATCATCATCATCATCACCATCAGCCTGACAATACCCACTGCAGGGCGAAGGCCTCTCCCATATTTCTCCAATTAAACCGGTTATGTGCTAGCTGCGTCCCCTTGACCCCTGCGAACTTCTTAACCTCATCCGCCCATCCAACTTTCTGCCGCCCCCTGCTGCGCTTTCTTTCCCTTGCAATCAAGTTTGTTACCCTAAGCGACCATCGATTATCCTCTCTTCGCACTTCATGTCCTGCTCATGCCCATTTGTTTTTCTTGATTTCCACTAGAATGTCAGTAACCTGAGTTATTTCTCTGACCCACTCCGCACGCTTCCTATCTCTTAATGTTACCCCTACCATTTTTCGTTCCATAGCCTTCTGCGTTGTCGTCAACGTAAGTAGAACCCTCTTAGTTAGCCTCCACGCTTCAGCCCCATAGGTGAGTACAGGTAAGAGTACATGCTGTCATGTCATACGTATACTTGTAAAGGCACAGCTTACAATTCCCAATTTTCCCTTGAGAGATACCTGCAAACTGCCACTTACAATCTTACAATAGCCCCAAATGCGCTTCATCCTATTCTTGTTCATCTAGTGGTTCATTCTCGTGGTCCGGATCACTGGCCGCTGATTGCCTCGTATGTAGACGGATTTCTTTATCGCTTCCACTGCGTGGCCACCTGTAGTTAACTTCTGTTACGTTCCTCTTCCGAGTCTGAAGAGTTAGAATGTTTGCTTTCTTCCACGGTCCCTACACTCTCGAGGCCTCTCTTTCCAGTAAAAGATTCCCACTTTATTTAACAGGTGGGCAGTTACCTAGTCCTCACAAGCTGCTTCTCCACTCTACATTGCTTCAGTAATGCTTGCCTTATTTCCTGTTTCCTTCAAGATGCCAGAATTAACCTACACTATGCAGTTGATTTCATTTTGGTCTCAATATTAGGATTCTTCGTGTCCACCTCTCTTTCTCTCAATAACGGGAAATTTCACTCATGATTCGTAAATTATTTCTCTCTGGGAAATCTACTAATAACTCCGCTTACTATTCCTAGAGTGTAAGACATATAGTCACCCACTGCCTGGTCTTCATCCTGCTTCTTGCCTATCTCGGGATTGAAGTCGTCCGTCATTACAATGTACAATTTCCCAAACACATTCTGGACTTCGTGCTGCGGTCTCAGGCGACGCTTGAGAGCTACTAAAGAGAATGGAAAGTTGGGCTAGTTGAAAACTGTTCATGATGGATAAGAGGGCGCAGACGGAACGTGGACACAGAGAAGAATACAACAACACAGCGGCGCTTGTCTTGTTGTATTCTTCTCTGTGTCCACGTTCCGTCTGCGCCCTCTTATCCATCATGTACTAAAGAGAAGTAAGCATGCAAATAAAGACACGGACGAGAAGGGCACAAGGTGGGAAGCATACTCGCATCGAAGATAACGGCGTCGTAGATTTTCAGAACACCAGCGGGTTAACTGGGCAACTCCAGCGCTACTTGAATTGTATTTTGAGCAAACCTTGGTAACCTTTGACAACTAGGTTCAACTCTAGGGCATTTGTATTGGGTCTTGTGTAGCGTCATTTCTGGTTGAAATTTTCTTGCCCAACATTGATCGTGGTCTAGCGAACTGTTTAGACAACAAGATCACTCTTAAATGTTTTAAATACGATATAGAGGATCGACTATTGAATTTTCTTAGAGAAACCCGGTTTGGTTCACACTGCCTCCGTGTAAGATACTTTATCGGTCTCTAAACGACGTAGGATGTGTATAACTTTCACATATGAACTACCTGACCAAATTAGGTTGCAGTGTTTAGATATCTACTTCATCTTAACACCAGACAACGCCTGTTGGATGTACTCGCCACGAATACGAAAAGACCTGTTGCCGCTTGAATTTGCGCGTTCCGATAGAACGCCTCATTGGTATGTTATTCGTGAAGGAAGCCTTGCATAAGTCATGCGTTTACCTGGTGGATGACAGTCTCGGCAATCAGGCTGTCGGGTTACAGAAAGCTGGTTTCCCTATGTCGGTCATATAGTCGCTGTGGCAGAGAAACTTCTGCATAGACTGAAAGCAGGAACACCCCACGAAGGCGGCGGTCGACCAAAGATCAGACTGGCCGTTGCACCCTATGTTAATAGGATATCCCACAAACTCAGCAATGGAGCCAACCGCTACGGTGTGCCGGTGGTTTTTTCTGCACCGCCCGAGTTGGCTTCTCTGTGCTCCTGGATCGTCTCCTTGGAAAGACGCGTGCGTGAATGCACGAAACATCACACAACTTGGTACGGCGGGTTGTCAGTGGAGGTTGTGTATGGAAACCTCCTGACATGCTAAAAAGTATACATAGAACAAACGGGCCGTTGTATATATAAACGACTAAGGGGAGCATCTGCTTTCGAGAATAAAGGGAAAGGGCCGAATTTGCCCTTAAATTGCGGCGCATGCTCTTTGGCTACGCCTGATAAGCCACGCTGCCCTTAGCTGCCCAGAACCAAAATCTTGAGGCGCAGTCGTAACCAGACGGCATATTAGCGGGCAAAAGATTTTTTCATTGAGAGTTCTGGTGATAAGTGTGTAAGCGATGTTTCCATCAAACTGTATGAAAAAAAAAAAAATGTTCGCTGGCACGTGCGCTATAGGCAAAAATTTGACGGGCATTAAACTATAAATATGTGTTTTTCTGAATGAAGTCAGTCGAGACTATGCGCTTTCCTTGTTTTGTTCTCGTCTGTGTCATTGTTTGCGCATTTACCTTGCTAACGTATGTACGACTGATTCACCCAATAACGTGCACTCTTAAAGCTTGAAAGGTTACGGACACAGGCAGCTAAATTTATGTTTGGCGTTGATGACTCTCAGTGTTGATGTTTTGTTTTTTGCCTGTATCTCTATCATCGGGGAAAAGTGAGAATTGGTTAATAAAACAGGGAAAAACTGTGTGTGTGTGGAGGGGGTGGTAGTCAGATGCAACAAGATGTACAATATCTTCTACTCCGTCCGCCGCTGCAAAGAAAAGCAGGACTACTGTTATCCGTTTTGGTGTTAATGCGTAGAGCTGGGATATAAAATAGGAAATAAAACATGCTAGCCTGCCTAGGGAAGATCTGAAGATAAAATTTATTATTTTGGTGCAGGTACAAAACATACGAAAAACTTATGTTTACCCTCTTTCTCAGAATATTTTCAATATTTCTGATTACGCCGGAAATAATGAAAGAGAAGACATATCTATAAAATCATAACCGGGAATGATAGCTATAGAAGTGACAACCACAGTGCCGTTTGACATCAAAAACAGTTTGCATGCATTCTCGACTATTTATTTCACTTATAACTACTTTTGTGAACAGGGCGTGCTTTTGAACACCTGCTTGTCACTTTTATTACGTCTCCTGCGGGCGCCTTTGGTTGTCCAATTTCCTGCCCGGTTTTTTTCTTCCTTGGTTATGTGGATTTTGCTTTCGACAATTGTGGCTAGTTCCCATCCCTGCTCTATTCACCTCGTTGTCCACTTTCCTTCAAGATATGTCGAAAGTATGATCAGGAAGATGTATTGCATGTTTCCAGATTTCAAGATATCAGTGGGCCGCCTCTTCAAGAACCCAGTCTTGGTATGGAAAATGGTAACCCTCGTCTTCATCGTTAACGGTATTGGCGGCTACCTAAGCATGTTCCCGAAGTACGTCGAGAACCAGTACCGCGTCTCGGCGTCAAAGGCCAACCTCTTTACAGGTCAGTGAGTGAAAAATGTTTCTTTTCACCTTTCCACCCCGGAAATACTAGTATATATTTGAATTCGTGGTTGGTACTGCACGTGTGTAAGGTAGACAGAAATTACAGAAGAACGAAAGAGGTCAATTTCGCAATTAATTATTTAAATGCGCAGCAAACGAACGGAGGCGCCCATCTGCTGCACGTTTTAAGGGCGCGATACGGAACTCTAAGTAGCCAGGGCCCTTGGATACCGAGTCAGATATGAAACCCGTAGCCCACTGTAATTGCCGAGGAGGAGACGGAGAAAAAAGGTAGGGAGGTTAACCGGGAAAATAAACCGGTCTGATACCCTTCACCGTGGGAAGGGGGTGAGTGGATATAAAGGTGAAGGATAAAAGTGTAATTGTCGAGATGGTTGATTAGAAAGTAGGAGAGGAAACACCTATATGCCGCCGAAAGGATACAAATTCACGACCTCTGAATTTCGCGTCCGGAGCGCCACCTTCCAGCAACGGCGATGGCTGTTCAATCTACTTTCTTGGGCATTTATTGCAACGCGTAACCTATCCTTGAGCGTGTTCACTAGCGTCACTCTCGATGATAGCGGCGGACGTTAACCGCCCTGTTATACCGCGAATTTCACGTGGAACATGGCATAATGGAGACGGCAGAACTTGCCATAAACATCTCACGCTATCAAGGTAAGCGTCTGCACGAGCTTTCAATGAAATAAAGTTTCCCCATCCATTACGCTAGCTCTACACATCAATGCTGGCGGATTGTAGGCCCGCTTTGGGCCAGTACGGAAACAAATGGGGGAAAATAGGGCCTTATTGCGAGATACGTGCCATAGTCAAAAGGCATTGGCGCCAATAAAGCATAGAGTAATGAAGGAGAACGGAATGAACGACAACAAAAACAAAAACATTCCCCTACGCTTTCTTGATGTCAATGGCTGTTGTCTATCGTCTGTATCTCATAATGATCCCCCCATTTTACCTGGATTTTTATGCTGACTAGGTAACTCGGCCACGGCGTAGTTGCAAAAATAAAATGGGTGCAAAAATAAAATCGAACTACGAATACAAAATATTTTAAGAGAGCGAAAAGGAGGAAACCGAAACGGAAAGTATGTTTCGACTAGCCTGTGACGTCATGGACACGGCCACAGAGCCTACAGCGTGCGCGTTGTTTGACTCAACTAGAGAATGTGAGAGCTGGGGCTACTATTCATCTGAAATAATCAGAAGTAAGCTCCAAAGTCAGTCCTTCAACATACGCAGACTGAATATACACGGCCGTACTGCCAGTGACATGACGCAACCAACACTGCCCGTCGAAATCTCCCTGACTGAGGCCACGAAAGAAGACATTTTAAGTCTGATTTTCATCAAGCAGTAGAAATTTTAGTTTCATTTTCATCAAGCAGCAAAAAGTAACTGTAAAGAAGAAGATGACACTGCGCCGACATAAACGACGATGGAGGTTTTTGGGTTCTTCGGCGGTCAGCTGTCGCGCGCAATTGAAGCTCGAGTTGCCTTTGTCGGACCCTGTCTACGCTTCGTAACTCGATTGCCTTGCGCCAACGGTCGCCATCTTCAGTCCTCCGGACATCCCAATAAACCCTCTTCAACGGTATATATAACCGGAAATCTGAGGAGCATGAACCGTAGAAGTAAAATCCTAGGAGTTTAGAAAAACATCGGAGTTGCCCTTAAAATATATTAGCCAAACCAAACCAAATGAATGAATGAATGAATGAATGAATGAATGAATGAATGAATGAATGAATGAATGAATGAATGAATGAATGAATGAATGAATGAATGAATGAATGAATGAATGAATGAATGAATGAAAAATGTTGAGATGCATTCGAACTGCCAATTTGTTTGAAAGCTTCAGCACATTGAAAGTCATATAAAAGACAAAGAAAGAAAAAAGCCCATGACCATGCTGCATGGTTCGTTAAGCGCAGTGTTCCAAAATCTCTCCTACTAACGCTTATTTGAACTCAACGATTTCCACTGGTGCTGTAGGCCTCCCTATGCGGTTCAGAAGCGGGTCTCCCTGTGTTCTTTGATTCTGACGAAGAGGCGCCGCCTACCACTGCCAAACATGATATACGAGTGCTACCAGGGCGCGAGGTCTTGCTTCTGAGCATCCTCGAAGTTGCTCGGTACAGTGAAATCTTGAGCTTCATTTCACACCATCCAGGTGCTGGCGCCAAGCTGACTCACCTGCCACATCACATCAGACACCCTACAAAGAAATGTGGGCTTCTATTGCGTCACACTTAGCCGGTGCTCACAAAACAAAGTAAACAAGGACTGGGCGGAAGCTCCAGCTCGCCAGCCAACCTTTCGACAAATGGACTTGGCTAGTGCCTGATATATTGCTTTGGGTGTCTACTTATAGCGAAGGGCAGTAAACGTTTCATGCAAAGTGAGAGGCGAGAGCGCCACCTCCCTAGTGTGGGTATTCGTTAGTGTCGACTGACTGCACTTTGAGGTGTAACCTATTCAGGATCACCTGACTGAACAGAAAAGAAGGTTTATCTTGCGCGCGAAAAACGCGAAGGGTCCACAGTACACAGACTGAATTTAAGCAGCGCTTTTCCGCAGCGTCTTCTTCTAGTGAGAAAAAAAAAAAAAAAAACACCGTTCCACGTGAGCGGATCTGAAACGAACAGTGTGGATAATGAATTCGCTGCTTATATGTACGTTCCACAAGATTCTTGTGAAAACCAGAATGAAAGTAAGATTTTAAGCAACTATTTACCTAAAGTGAAAAAGGCTATATTTCTTGTGGGTATAGTCCTTGTCTATCTAGACCGTGCTCAACGAATGACTGCATGCTCTCGCACATAGGGCTGTTCGCATGGCATGCACTACTTCAGTTAAGGCTGCACCCTACGTTACCTTCTTTTACCAGTGTCATATTGCTCTCTGCGAACTTATTACAAGACTTATTGGTATTCGAAAAGCAACATAGCACCAATATATGACTGGAAAGAAAACTAAACTTCCAAAGACCCATAGAAGCGTGAGATCTCTGCAATGTGCTTGTTCGTAATAAATGCAGGAATTGCACTTCAAAGAACTCATTGAGTGCATATGTATGAGATGCTGTCTACTCATGCCGGTGAGCTCCTTTCACAAATAGCATCCTGTTTCTAACCCTCTGTACATACGAGCACTTCCGTATCTTATATCAGAGTACGCAAATAAAACTTGCCCGTGGTCACCACGC
Organism: Amblyomma maculatum; assembly: GCF_055883805.1. Classification (NCBI taxonomy): domain Eukaryota; kingdom Metazoa; phylum Arthropoda; class Arachnida; order Ixodida; family Ixodidae; genus Amblyomma; species Amblyomma maculatum. Next base: position 343,891,167 of record NC_139344.1, read on the forward strand.
TATCACTGATGGGTACCCTCTCTCGCAGTTCATTTTTAAGATATCGGACTTTTTCAGTCTGGCCCGGCCTTTGTCCTAAGTACTTTAATTCCTAACAAACCACAAACTTCATGTGCAGGCCCGACAAAGGTCCTCGCAATGATGGTGGGCCTGTTTCTGGGCGGAATAATCATCCGCTTCTGGAAGCCGCAGGCCCGGACCATCAGCTTGCTAGGGGCCCTGGGAGACTTCCTAAACCTCTCCTTCCTCTTCGCTGGCCTCTTTCTCGGCTGTTCTAATTGGCAACTGGCCGGCACACATGTGGACAGTGACGGCAGGTAGTGTGCTCGGGAGACGTTTTGTGGTTTTTCTGAACCATATACCTCTGCTGGTCAGTAGAAACAACCGGGAATTGTAAGACGCCTTACCAAGCTATGCCTTGCCAAGCTTGCAATTCAAAGGTGAAAGAGTAGTAGTTAAGGGGAAAAAGTTTTACCATTTACCATTTTTATCACCACGTACGCAATCCTTTGTCAGTCTTCTTTTCCTGCTTTTTGCGCGACACGTACTGTCGGGGACAAAAGTCTCTCCACCACACGTCTGTCGATTTTCGACTAGAAACATGATGTAAGCGAATTGTCACCTTATTTCTGTAGCACACATGAAAGAACTAAACTCCAACTTTAACATCGACAGGCATGGTACGAGAATATACTGGCCGATACGAAAGTTATGCGCTTTGGTTGCAGCTTGCGTGGTTCACAGACTTTTAACCCTGATGGTTGGTCCACTGCATCGTCCTCCTCCCCACTGCAGACACCGACAACACTGACAATGGGGACGTAACGCTATCCATTAAATGTAGCTGACTCCCCTCCAAGCACCGAACCGCGTGGCACCATAGCACCTGTCTGGACGCCGAGAGCAGAGCATGCATAGTCAGATACCACCCGCATGGAGTGCGGCACCCTTCGTAACTTGTAAAGGAGTGCAGGGGGGGGGGGGGGGGGCAATTACTTTTGTTTTTGATAGTAGACAGCTGATAGCTTTAATTGTATACCATGCTACTATACCGTTCTATACTGCCCAAGTAGATTATGCATCTTGAACTTTAAACGCAGCTTTCTGCAGCGAAGTAATATCGGCATTATGTAACGATATGACGAAAATTTAGTCGCAGAATGTTGTAAATACCGCATTGATTCTCAGCGTGAAGTCTATCTTGTACAAGGTATTATTTTTACATCCAGGCGCTTAAGTGAGTGCACTACAAAAGCTTGACAGCATTTATGTTTTAAATCATTTCTGCGCGCAGGCTCTCCCTGAGGAATCCATGCAATGAGAACTGCTCTTGCCCCACTGGCCACTTCCAGCCAATCTGTCATGTCGTCGAGCAGGTCACCTACTTCTCTCCCTGCGCAGCCGGTTGCGTCGACCGAGGAAACGTGCGTAGCATTTGAGGGGAAAAACTTCACCCCTTTATATTCAGAGCATCCTCAGAAAGTTTCTCCTTGAACGCTTATTGCAATGCGCCTTAAAGAAACCAAAGTTCCAAAGAGTAATTGTACCTATATAGCATAAAATTTAAGTAGCTGCTGAGCTGGCGTTGCTTACAACCAAAGTGTACTTAATTTGTGTAGCAGTAAAGGTACTGTTGATAGGTAACATAAAGACGGAATCCACATGGGCAGGAAATTCAATGAACCGGACAGATAACTGTCAGTCATTTAAGACGAAGGAGTGGATTCTGATTGAAGATAAACACATCAGGGAATGGTAAAAAACTGGCTTCGCAGATGAGATAAAAACTTACGAAAACTAGCACCATTGGAATTATGAGAGGCAGACGATGTACTGGACGTGACCTTGTGATAACTTTGATGGTTAATAAATAGATAAGCTTATAGCGGAAGCAAGACCTCCACTTCATTCCTCGCAGGGTTCGATGGCTTGCGCCTGCATAGCCGGAAGCGGAAACACCGAATTCAACGATGTACTGCCCACCATTGCCAACGGCTTCTGTGACTTCCCCTGCAAGAATTTGTTTATTTTAGTCCTCTTGATCAGTCTCGGAAAGCTCATTTCGCAGCTCTCTCGAGTGGGAGTGACACTCATCACGTTAAGGTGAGGCTTAGTCCTCTTTCTTTACTGCTAAATGTTATAAAAATTGGCAGTCATTGCAGACAGAGCACTCATGGAAATTGTCAAAGAACGTTGAAAGTAAACCAAAGAGCGTACATGGCGGGCATAGTGGTGCGCTAATGCCGCGCTGAGCGGACGACAAAGTTATTGTACGGTAAGAAAGCTAAGACTGTGTTGGATTAGCAACTTTTCCTTCGGCAGCAGCCTTGAGCTTTGTAAGACATATGATCAGGAATAATTTACCACTTGCTCTACATTAACCGGCTGTGCAATTGCCAGCAGAAAATTTGGCGCCGCGTTTGCGCTAGCAGTTTTCTCTACAACAATAATCTTGCACACTCTGTACAGAAGCGCAAAGACAGGAACGAAAGATGTCCGCCAATAATAGCGCACACCTAAGCTTATTCAATACCCCTGGTGCAGAGCGAGGGAAAGAGAGAGAGAGACCCTTTAATGAAAAACAGAGAATTTAGCTGGCGTTTAGATTTCGCTGACATGCTACTCTGTGTAGGAAGGGGAATTAGGAGGGAAAGGTTGAAAAAGAATGGTGAGGAGTATAAAAGAAATGAAGGGGGAGGTAAAATGAATTGATGAAATGCATAGTCCGACAAGTGTGCTTATAGAGTTCACAGCGTGAAAAATACCTGAGGATAATATTCAAGGGGAACTTAGAGTTTGTCTAGAAGTCCACCTTCCTTCACATACGTGAATAAAAAGTTCATTGCGAGTCTCTGTTGCTTAGGGCAGGCAACAGAGCAATGTCCATGCACATGTCATGCAGGTGGATAATTAGTACCCGAATAGAAGATTGATGAATCAAAGCAATGTCCATGCACATGTCGTGCAGGTGGGTAATTAGTACCTGAATGGAAGATTGATGAATCTAAACTGCAGTGTCAAAAGTGTTACCGAGCTCTTTGGCAGTCGTCGCCGGGTCAGTGGATGCATCCCAGAATTTAGTAAAATACAAAGAATTTAGCAGTCCTGGGGATGTAACAATGAGCCACACCATTGGAACTGCTCAAAATTAAACGAATGCGGATCTATAACTACGTTTTCCTTCCATTTCATTGCCAGACCGCTTAATACCGTTTCTGGCCACGATATTATTGTGAATTTTCTTTAGAGTGGCACACCTAAAGTCATTCTTTGCCTGGCGGTGGTGGCGCAGTGGTGAGGGCGCTCGAGTGCTGAGCCGAAGGATGCCGGATGGATTCCAGGCCACGGCTGCCGCTTTTTGGTGCAGGCGAAAAGCAAGGCGCCTGTGTGTTGTGCGACGTCAGCGCATGTTAAAGAGGCCAAATTGGTCGCAATTTCCGGAACTCCCCGTTACAGCATCACTCATAGCCTGAATCGGTTTGGGGCGTTAAATTCCATAAGCCAAACCAGACCATCATGCTATTTTCATCACCTTCCTTCCTGTTTCCTTTCGTTGCTGTTTCTGTTGCATGCGTTCAAAGTTTGCACATGTCATGTTTTTTTTTTTTTTCCGGTTTTCAGCCATGCTTCCAATGATTTTAACCATAAATACCCGTGTTGTGTGTTTTTGCATTTATTACCACTTGCAAGTAGTTTTGTTTGATTTTTTTATATAAAGAATGACTTTCGTTGTACTTTGAAGTTCTGACTGATTTGCCCTAGGATGCGCCCATGCGGGTTTTAGCAGTGCTTTTGTAGTGTGTGTGATGGCGGGGAAGCGAGATAGAATGTATTTTTTTACGTGTGTTTGTTTATGCTATCAAGCGCTCCTATATGGCATGTTACACAACTGTTTCAATACCAGCTGTGCTCTTTGCACAGGTGTGTTGATCCTGCAGACAAGGGTGTAGCTGTTGGAATGCTCGCCGGATGCCTGAACTTTCTCGGTAAGGATTGTTTTCTTGTCACGCACGCATGTCGCGCTAAGCTTAAGCATATGAAACGATGACTAAAGGCTGGAGCCGCTATTCATTGTGGTTGGCTTCTTTCATGGGTTTGTCCTATACTAAAGCCCTCAGTGATCAATCAGTGCAAAATTAAGAACCCCAGTTGATCGGAATTATCCAGACCCCTATACGACGACGTCTCTCGTACGCTGTGTCACTTTGAGAGGTTAAACAGCATAAGCTATATGAAGCCTATTCTTGTCTGCTCAACTAAGCCAGACAGTCAGAAGCCCTGTCTAGCTTGCACAGCAGCGCGTGATCCAAAATGTTAGAAGCGTAATCGGCATCGAAGAAATGAAAGTGCGAGAGTAGTATAAAATTCGTATATTATTCCTCCACCACGTGTAAGGTCGGGCTTGGCGGATCAGGTTTATTGCAGACCTGAAGCCCTGGCCGCACACTGTAGCGAACCACACTCGTCGATAACGATGGGTATCTACAAGAGAGAGCAGGATGAAGATGAAGCAGCACGTTCGCCCTTGTCAAAGATGAAGCGCCAAACAGTGCTCACAATATATATATATATATATATATATATATATATATATATATATATATATATATATATATATATATATATATATATATATATATATATATATATATATCAGGTATAACGTATGGCGTTTGGAGGCACCGTACTCGTGACGATGGAAATCAACCGAACATGACCAAGATGTCAAAACTAAGCCACCACGCATTTCGGAAGCCATAACGCCATCAGAGAAAGTCGCATTCATGGACGCGATTTGACAGAACTGAATGCCAGTGTTTTTGTCGCAGCAGCTGCACTTTTCAAGACATTCATACGGCAGTCCATCGCCCCCCCCCCCAACTTCCCCTGGCCGCCTCTCTGATAGTGTTGTACGCTTCTCCGAGCAATTTAATCAGGTGTGTGCTTTTATGCAGAAAAAAAAAAAAAACTGTGATCGTAGCGGTTGGCGTGGTCTTGCCACTTTTGCGCACGAGTGTATACGTGCACGAACAAATTATTGCCTAGCGCCACTCATTTCGTTCTCTTTCTGTTTTTACTAGATTACTTAATCCTTGAGAATGAACCTTATAATTACAGCCCAGTTTTCTGCTATAACTTGAAAGGCTCACATCCGCTACTGTGGCATTCTTTTTTTTTTTTTATACAGTTGTTAGCAAAATGGATCGTTAACAGTTATTGCTGTGAACGCATGACGTGTGGGATGCTCGGACTTGGTTATTTAAATTTTTTTTATTCGTATTATTTGTACTTCAACGTTTTTTAAAAAAGTTCTTTTAATTCTTGAACTTTTGCTTCTTTATATGTACTAGTTGGTATTAAAACGGGCAAAACGTTTGCTGCTATGGGCTCCCTCTTCTTCTGTTTATATATATTTTTGTGTTTGTTGGAGAGGACCCAACTAAATTACGAGGGACTTTCACGACTAAAGTAGTGAAACGCTAAAGCCTAAGTGCCGCATTCTGCCACGCAACTGGCACGAATAAGTAATTAATTTATTATCAAGAAGTCATTAGGTAGGAAATAAATAATTATGGGTCAATGATAGAATTACCTAATTAGTCATCAATTAGTAATTGACTGTTATTCATTAATTGGTAATTGATCATTCATCGCCATATGACCATATAAGGCACGCATTCGCGTATACTTGGGTGGTGCACTGTGATTGATCGAGACCTCTATGACGTCATCTCGCCTCGGCCAATAAAAGCTGCCTCAAAAGCGCGACACATTTTGTCCACGACACCATGAGCCATTAAAGGCTTTCGCTTTAAAAATGGGGTTTAGGCCAGGGCGCAACCGATATTTCACCGGTGGGAGAGCGCATCCCCGCGGGACGTGCTTCACACAAATAAAAATGCGCTGTGTCTTAATTTCGTAGCAGATAGTGCTGACCATACATAGCTGTACGCGGTGTGACATCCGATTTATTCTTGCGTTCCTTTTTCTTCCTTTAAGGAGCCATTCCATACCCACTCATCTATACGGCCGTGTTTGATGCCACATGTCTAGTGTGGGAAGATCGGGCCGGTCACCGGGGAAACTGCTCCTTCTACGACGTCGACAAGCTGCGCATCGCTTACCACTCTGTCACCATCGTTTTCATGGGCCTCGGTCTGATTAGCCAACTGATCTTGTCGTACTACGCGAAGCGCGTCCCCGACATGTACGGCGAAGTGGATGCCCATGTTGAAGAGGCAGCTGTTTCTAAAGTAGGAATTGAAGCCCTAGAGCTTGAAGGCCTCAACGGTACAAACTCGGAAGTGAAGAAGCTGGACAATTTGGGACCTGAAGCAGAAGCCTCTTCTCTCATAACCTTGTAAATAAATAGGGTTTAATAGCTAGTGGTATTTTATTACAAAGGTTCATTTTCTTAGTGGGCACAAATAGTGGCCCTAATAATTGACAGAAAACTTTCCCAGGAAATTCAGAATAGGGAAATGAGGGGTTCGATCATTATGACACACATATTATCACGTAATGCTGATGGCGGTCCGCGAGTCAGGAACTGGTTTGATTTGTGGGGTTTAACGTCCCAACGCAACTCAGGCTATGAGAGACGCCGTAGGGGAGGACTCCGGAAATTTCGACCACCTGGTTCTTTAACATGCACTGACATCGCACAGCATACGGGCGCCTTGCTTTTCGCCTTCATCAAAAAGCGGCCGCAGAGGCCGGGATTCGATCCCGCTTCCTTGGGAACACGAGTCAGGAACTGAACACATCACTGGGCTGGCCTGCATGCCCGGAAAAAAAAAGTGATTCAGCGGTAGCGATTGCAAAAATCTTTTCTCGGCGGTCGATGAAGAAATTAAGGGGAGGTTCAAGCTTCATCTTAAGAACAGACACGACAGCGCCTTAAACACGGCATTTTCATACCGCGACTACGTTTATCATTGTAAATTGTAAATTGGTAAATTGTAAAGGGAAGGCAAAATATCTGTCACACTTCTCGGTGGACACTTGACCCGCGCCGTAAGGGAAGGGAGGAAAATGGGAGTGATTGTGGAAAGAGAGAAAGGGGATCGTAGTGGAGGGCTACGAAGTAATTTCGACCATCTGTGGATCCTTAACGGGCCCTGGCATTCCCGATCTTCAGCACATTTTTTTATGCCAACGAAATCACACTGTGGTGGTCGCGCGGATCTCCTCGCCAAATTCAAAACACCATTCAGCAGAGATCGGATTGATTGATTGAATGTCCTTTATTGAATGGGAAGGCTCATGGCCATGGATGGGGATAAAGGGGAGTAGACATAATCTTCATTGTTTATTTAGGTTGTCACTTGAATCACATTGCTCTAACCAGGCCACTAAGCGAGCCATACTTGGCAAATATCATCTGTGTGTTTGCATCAGTTTCTAGAAGGGAACGGTAGTTCAGGCGGTAGGGCTCGATCTCGGGGCGTCCAGTAGAAAAAGCAGGGCATTCCCAAAGTAAATGAGATATGCCGCCGCAGGTTAGAGTCGTACAGTGGGGGCACGTAATCATTTTCTCTTTATACTGACGCCAGCGGGCCATAATACGTGGCGTGTAAGCCGCATGGGCGATGAGCTTATTCAAAAAGACTTCTTGACTTCGGGTGAGGTGGGTTCTCGTAAAAGGTGGGTCTGGTGTGGCCACCTGCATGCGATGCTGACTGAGGCTACGAAGACTGCTCCGAGTATAGTGCATAAGGGCAAGAGAAGGGGTGAGTTGCCCGCCCAAGGTCGAATAAGGATGAAGCAAGGGGGGTGGGGAAGTAAATGTGGACATCCCACCTGCCAAGGCAGCCGCGGCGTGTGCCGCCGCATTGCCCCCTGATTCGTCCGAGTGACCTGGGGTCCAGTGAATAGCGACAGTTCTGGTCGCGAGTTGGTGGCGTTTAAGGAGGCGCTGTATAGCCGTAGCTGTTGCATCTTGTGAACCCGGAGTAGCGATTTCCTTGTAAGCTTCAAAGGAATCAGTAAGAATACGTAGTGACCCAGTTCCGGTGCAAGGCACTCCCGACAAGGCTCCCCAAATCGCGAGGAGTTCAGCGTGAAGAGGGGTACCCTGAGGTAGATGGCAGGCATAAGCGCCTGAAAGGGAAGGGTTGTCATCGCATACCCAGGCCATAGATGCGAATTCGCTTGTAATGGATGCGTCGGTGTATATGTCAGTCGTATCGGGGATTCGCTCTTGTCGGTGATGGGCAGCTAGGAGCTCCCGGGGAATGACAAAATCGCGGTTTATAGGTCGGCGATGGACGCGTGTGACTACTGGCATCTCCCAAGGGGGAAGTGATGCATATAGGGCTGGTGTTTTGTCGTTACGCTGTTCATCCCAGGCCAACAGGCGACGCCCCTGGACAGTGTTCTCTAGACGTATTCGATGACGCGTCTGTGACTCGGTAACGATGGTAGTGAGCGGTGGAAGAGCGGCCAAACGCTCAAGTTCGGCTATAGGAGTGTGCTTAGGTAGACCGGTAATAGTGCGCAGTGTAGCGCGATGAAGGCGTTCGACCTTAGCGAAGTCAGTCTTCGACAGCTGGAGGACCGGTGTACCATAGAGGATTTTTCCGACCGCCGCTGCTCTGGCCATCGCACGGCAGGCATGCTGCCGCGCACCGCCGTGCCGGTTGGACAGGCGACGAATAGTATGTAGCAGTGCTGGCCAAAGGCGTTGTAACTGACGAACCCATTTCTGGGGGCTGTTGCAGCTTGATATGGGCAGGCCAAGAATGCGGATTTGCCCATTTGAGGAGGTGATGGTGTTGCCTCCGATGTGAAGATGGATCTGCATACTGGGGTTGGTTTTATGTTTTCCGTCGATACTAATCAATTCTGTTTTATGTGGTGCGAGTTCGAGGCCAATTTTGGTTAGTGTATCTTCAAGACAAAGAAGGGCCGCCTGAAGTTCAGTCTCCATAGAATATTTGTCTACGTAATCCGCTGCCTCAGTCCAGACGGTAATATCATCGGCATATATAGCGAATCTTGCGCTTGTGCTGATTTCCAGATTCTCGGCGACGCGTGTCATGGCCAAGTTGAACAATATGGGTCCAAGAATGGAGCCCTGAGGTACACCCCTATCCAAGTAATAGGTTTTGGGCACCCATCCCGGAGCTTTGCCATGTAGCTGAATGGGTCTAGATGTCAAAAAATTGCGGATCCAGATTTGGGCACGATTACTAGGAAAGCGTTTGGCGAGTTCCTCCAGGATAACCTCATGGCGAACATTGTCAAAAGCTTTGTGTATATCGACAGCCAGGAGATAGTCAGGTAGCGTTTTACGATGAGCTCTATTCAGAACTCTTCGCAAAAGCCAAAGGCAGTCATACGTTCCAAGGTTAGGGCGGAAGCCGGCTTGAGCTGGATGAAATCCAGGACTGACGTATTCAATGTAGTGACTAATCCGGGTATGCAGCAGGCGCTCGATGAGTTTACAGAGATGTGAAGTCAGTGCAATTGGACGCAAATTACTAGGAAGTCGAGGGTTTTTGCCAGGTTTAGGGATAGGAAGAATAAGAGAAAGCTTGAGGTTATCCGGTACCGTTCCGGTCTCCCAGTAAGAATTAATGATGTCGAGAAGGGCATCCTGGGCTGCCGAGTCGAGATTGCTAAGCTCCTGCCAACTAACTCGGTCGTGCCCGGGTGTGGCGCGAGCTCGGCCTCTTCCGAGGGCTGCTTGCAGTTCTCCCTTTGAGAATGGGCGATCCAGGTCTGGATCAGGGTTTCCGACTGGGAAAATGGAAACTGCTGGTGGAGGCATTAGGCTGGCGTGTGGGAAAAAGGTGCGTATAACTTCATCTTCAACATCAGCCGGGTTGCCATTGAGAAGATCAGCGAGAGGTGGTGCCCCGCGTGCCTTGCCATTTAGGCCACGAAAGATGCGCCAAAGTTGTGATAGGCCCGGTACTTGTCCAAGACGGTCGCATGTAGAGTGCCAAGCCTCACTTTGCAGGTGAAGCTGGTATGCCCGGATAAGCTTGAATTGTCGTCGAAGAAGCACGAGATCTTTGTGACGTTTTCCGCGTGTCCGAAAACGTTGCGTGAGGTGATCTGCGCGACGCCAAAGGTTAGCCAGGTGAGCATCCATGCCAACTGTGGAATCGTCACAGGGGATATATTCGAGAGCTTGAGTGCGGGCATCTCGGAGTACAGACAGAAAGGAGTCAATATCCGAGAAGGGGGTCGTAGTATTAGCACGAAACTTGTCCCAGTTGAAAAACGAACGTGTTGTCCGAACGCGAAGACATTTACGATTGAGAGTGAGCAAGATGGGCAAGTGATCACTACCCCAAGAATTAGAAAGGACTTCCCAGCGCCGAAGAAGACGCGGTGATGAGAATGTAAGGTCCAGTGTAGTGTCTGCTTGAGAGGGATGGAGACCGATACGGGTCGGCACGTTAGGTTCGTTGCACAGGGTAAGAAGAGTTTGATCAAGGGCGTCATATAGGTGTTTACCACGTTGGTTAGGCTGAGATGAGCTCCAGGCTGCGTGATGTGCGTTGAAATCTCCGCCAATAAGAATAGGATAAGGGTGTGCTGCGTTTTCAAGGTCAGGGAGCCAGGAACAGGGTTCTGCCATGACGTTACCTGGCCGGAAATAGGCCGATGCTACGACGAAAGGTTTTTGGCCAGGGGGGAAGATTTTTACTGCAACAATCTCACGAGTGGAAGAGCAAAGGGATTGAAGCGAGAGCTGAGTGGAAGGACAATCGTTACGGATTAAGACGGCCGCCTGTCCCTCTGAACGGCCGTTTTTATGTTGGATAGTAGGTGTCTGGTAAGTGCAGTAACCAGGAATTTTACAAGGACCGCGCGTTTCTTGAAGAAGTATGAAAAGTGGACGGCGCTGAGGCACAAATGTACGAAGGGTAGGACCGTTCTGATTGAAGCTTCTGCAGTTCCATTGAATCCCATGAGCCATAGTGCTCATGAAAGGGGCACAGATTTACGGCGCTTACTATCGTCTGTGAGTGTGGTACGTTGGAACTCCTCAAACATAGTCTGCAGATGGCTCTGCATGGAAGTGAGGGCAGCAGTAAGAGTTGCATTAACTTCCTTTCGCAGAGTTTCTTCCAGCTTCTGTGTCTCTTGGGCGCGTTCCTGTCGGATTAGCCCGAGCATGTGGGTATAGGCGGAATCAGACGCTGTGACCGGTTGCGGCCGGCGGGTAGGCGAACGGCTTTTGCGGCCCTTCTGTGAGCGGCTGCGTTGCGGAGTCTGGGAACGAGTTCGGGTGTCCATTGTTATCTTGTCCTTAGTTATCATCTCCCGGAGACGCTGATTTTCCTGGCGTAGTTCAGATATTTCTGCTCTGAGGCTCTCAATGACCTCGGCTAAACCTGGAGAAGAGGTCTTTTCAGCATATGATACATGTTTGGAGACAGTATGTGAGGATGTCACCTGATGCGTATTCGGTTCATCCGACTCCTTAGGTGCCGATTTGTCGACAGGCTTTGCATAAGCTCGAGCCGGGCACTGGGCACTCAGGGCGATATGCGTGGAAGCGCCGCAGGCTACGCAATGAGGAAACTGCTTGCAGCCGGGGTCCTCAGGGTGCGGGTTCTTACCGCAATCCCGACAAACGGCGGGAAACGAGCAGTATTTGGCTACATGGCCGATGCGGTGACAGTTATAACATGCGACTGGGCGCGGGCGGTATTCACGGATTCGTGTAATCTCGTAGTCGAATACTAGCCGAGAAGGTAATGCGTCTGATGCGAAGGTCAGAAGTAGCAAATTTGTCTTGCCGAGCATGCGTATGTCTGTGATTTCAGCTGTCTCGCAGCGCAGATGTGCCATGATATAGTCCATCGTGAGGCCTTCTCTAATTCTGATCACACCTCGCGTGCTGCCAACCGCAGGCTGCTTCAGTGGGGACGTGTCCACATCGAACGCTTGGACAGAATCCCGCGTTCGCGCGATTAAACGGGTCAATGTACACAGCTTCTTGAAATGCTCAGCGTCCCTGACAGTTATGCGGATGCAGTTAGCAGCAGAATCAAAGCGGAGAATGGCCATATCCGAAAAATACTGAGACGGAGCGCTTTGCTCTATTGCGTTGGTAATAGCCTGTTTCGGGATGTTAGTGACATGCACTTTGTTAAGTGGCCTGATCAGAACAGTGAAATGAGGACGACTCACCCGTTCTGTGTGCAGACGTTGCGGGGACACTTGACGCTTGCGATAGGTTGAAGTCATGCTGCATCCTGTAGTTGTCTTAACCTGAGCAGGAGGGCTTCCAGAGACAGTCACAGCTGCGGCATCCATTTCCTCGTGCACTGTCGGCAATAGCGGGTAATCAACGCTCCCTGTAGCTTGTGGCGTTTGTGGCGTCGGAGGCACCGTTCGGCTGGATGCGAAGTACGGCGCCGCGTCCATCTTTTCATGCCCCGCCGGTAAGAGCGGGTAATCACAACTTCTCGTAACTTGGCTTGACTGTGGGGTTGTAGTCGGTGTAACCTGTGGCGTTTGTGGTGTCGGAGTCAGGGTTTGGCTGGATACGTAGTATGGCGCAGCATCCATCTGCTCGTGACCCGCCGGTAATGGCGGATAATCGGAACGCCTTGTAACTTGGCTTGACTGTGGGGTCGTAGTCGGTGGTTGGCACGGAGTGAAGGTCGCCGGGCGTAAAATTTTGAAGGTCACATCTTCCGGATGCGCTGTGGCGGCAGCGCCGCCCGGCTGTGGCCCGGGAGCAGCCGTGGTCGTGGTGGGCCCTGAGGGCGTCGATTAGGCTTAGCCCGTCAGAAACGCTAGTCCTTGAAAGCTTCGAATTGAACAGCGAGCCGAAAATAAAATTGTTGCAAACAGGTGCCGAACACATTCACTGACCGTTTCGAGTGGGTTCAGGCCATATCGGGTCTAAAATCCACCATTTCTTCCTTCCTTGACCATGCAGGCCTTTTCCTCGCGCCCGAGAAGTCAGAACTCTACTTTTGACTCACTCCGCTTATCAACAAGCTCAGAACTCACTAATCTTGGGCGGCTCTCCAATCTGCAAAGTTTCTAAATGTCGCGTTCTTGGCATGCCTCTGCATGCCGCCAAGAATGTCCGGGCTCTTCATGCTGCTGTTTCAACCTGTCAGTCTGTCACTCATTTACTTCGCCACCCCGCCGGGGTTGCGTAGTGGTTACGGCGCTCGACTACTGCTCCCAAGGACGCGGAATCGAATCCCGGCCTCGGCGGCAGCTTTTCGATGGCGGCGAAAAGCAAGGCGCCCATGTGCTGTGCGATGTCAGTGCACGTTAAAGAACCCCAGGTATTCTAGCCACGGTACCCCAGGCAGTAGAAATTTCCGGAGTCCTCCACTACAGCGTCTCTGATAGCCTGAGTTTGCTTTGGGACATTAAACCCCACAGACCAAACCGCAAACCAAACCAATTTACTTCGCCGAATTGTGAGACAGTCCTTCGGCCTGAGGGAAGCTCTCGCCTGTCGACTGGCCCTCACGCTGACTCTTGACAAATTTCTTTACTTCATACCATATATTTCAATCACCCAGAGCCAGCCGGACACACTTGCAACAGCTTTTACAGAATTTATAAAGCTGCTCTCCGTCTTCCCATACTCAACGGGTGAGCTTTATGCCACCGGGCTCTTTCAACCTCTTGGCAGTCTCCTTTTCTTTGACCGCGACGGACAGGTAGCTCGCCTTTCCGGCAATGTTTATGGGCGCTGACTTCTCAACCAGGCTAATATTTCCCCCATCCAGTCAGTTCCTCTGCCAACTTCTTCCCCGCCGGGGGCTACTAACCTCCGTATACTTCCTGTTCCAGCCAATATGTCCATGATTATGCATCCTCGCCGCCGACATGCTACTGCTTCTCATCACAGTCCGTCTTCCGTATACCTATGGAGTCGCTTACAAGGATACTTCTTATGTGGCTCCTCGTGGGTCCGGAAGCCAGGTCCTCTTTAATTCTCGTCTGTCTACCCCTGTCACTCACACTAGCGGCCCCTTTCTCCACTCTCCGGGTATTATCTCGCTAGAGGTCTTCTCCATCATTCATGTCATTGAAAATTTCCATTCTCTCCCACCTGTGCCTCAGTATATTATCTACATGACTCCCAGGCGGCTATCCGTGCCATTCGATCTAAAAACCTCATACATCATATCTGTCCACGGAGCTCGAGGCCACACTCATTTCGCTCCAACCCTGCCCCGTCCTCCTCCGATGGATACCTGGGCACTCGGGAATTGACGGCAATGAGCTGGCTAACCAGCTCGCCCGTGAAATTTGTAACCGGCCACCGTTCATTCCCTGGCCCAGGTCCTTGGAGGGCGTGCCGAGACTTTCTCTTCGCGCCAGCGGAAGATAATATTACAGCGCTGCTCGCTTGGACCGCAAGCTCTACCCCGACCCTTATCCTAATCTTTTTGTACCGAGGCTCACGTCCTTCGACAGATAAAGCTGAATACACTCATACGGCTATATCTGTACAAATTTCGCCACGATCCTTCATGCCCCAACTGCCTATTTTTCTGCCCGGTTGCATTGCAATCGGGTTTCTTTCCTACTCCGTCCCATACTATCTGGACCTACCCAGGCAGCACATATATTGGCCCAATGTTGGCAATGCAGTGGTTAGAGGTTGGGCTGGGCATTGTCAGCAGCACAATACCAATATTGGGCCAATTGTTTGTGCCGACTGGGTAGGCGGACTGGCTTGGTGCTAAGGGTGAGGAAGAACAGCGCCTGCTGGTCCAGCAGGCCATCAATGTATTAGGCGCCTAAGTGTTGCGCTTCAATAAAGTCTACTGCCACTACTACTACTACGTAGACGTCGCACACTACACAGACGCCTCTCCGTTTCGCCTTCATCGAAACGAAGCCGCCGGTGGTCTGGTTCGAACGCTGGTGCTCCAGTTCAGTACACGAGATGGTCGGGTTTTGACAACACTTGTGCACGCAGGACGTGATGATCCAACTGCAACATGACCCCATAGTGGACTCGCACAATAAAGATGCGAAGGCAATCTTACGTTTAGACCTCACGAAGGCGTTTTATAACGTTAAACATGACGCGATCCTCAACGCGCTCAACGAACTTGGGGTAGGGAGGAAAACATACACGCACACGACTTTATGTCAGGCAGAACTGTTTGCATAATATTTCTAAATTTAAAATCGCCTATGATAGATCTGGGAAGCAGCGTTACGCCGCAGGACTCGGTGCTATCCCCTTTCCTCTTTAGCGTGGCAATCAGAGAGCTCCCAGGCAAACTCGCGTAGTTGCAGGGGCTAAAATTCAATATCTACGCGGATGACATTAACTCTTGGGTAAACCAGGGGAGCGATGCGGACGGAAGTCGAGAACTTATTGCGGTAAGCTACTGACATCATTGTCAAGTATGCAGCTGACAGGGGTCTCGCGTGCTGGCTGCAAAAATTGAAACTCTTTGTATATATTCCAAAACACCTTCGATCGACGAAAAAAAAAAAAAAACATTGACGGACATAAAGATTGACGTGCCAGGTAAATGAGTACTCAAGGTGAAACAGATTAGAATATTAGGATTGATCCTCCAGGCCAATTGGTACAACGGAGAGGTCATAAAGAAGCTCGAGCATCACGCGATACAGACTCTGGGACTTATTAAACACATAGCAGTCAAGGGCAGAGGACTTATATAGACAGAAACCTCATGAAACTACTACAAGCATGCGTGATTAGTAGAATTAGCTACGCGACGCTATATTTAGATATCAAAGCGGCAGCGAGGAACAGGATAGACGTCCTCATATGCAAATGCATAAAGAGAGCACTAGGGCTACCTATGTATACCTTAACGGATTGACTGCTCGCTTTGGGAGTACAAATACGTGGAGGGAGTTCGCAGGAGCGGTTAAAGTATCTCAGATAGAAAGACTTAGCTCGACGAATACGGGCAGAGTAATCCTTGCGAAAGTAGGAATAAACCCGGAAAAAAAGATTGAGAAAGAAAGTGGACCTACAGAGGGAGATAAGGAACGCATTGATAGTCCCCTCACTTCCTAAATATATACATCCGGAGTTTAATAAAGAAAAAAGAGAGAAGCGAGCTGAGGCCTTAAGGTTCGACCAAATCGGGGTGGTGGTGGCTTCTGTCGTAAACGGCCGAGGAGTGCCAGTTTCCGCTGCGGCTATCCGGGGACGCAATATAGAGGCTGCGGAGGAAGTGGCGATTGCTTTAGCTTGCGCAGGAACAAAAGCAATATTCATCATGAGCGACAGTAAGACTGCCATTCAAAATTTAGCAAAAATCAGGATCTCACCGGAGGTGGCAGATATCCTTAGCCAACAACCACTAAACAAGAAAATTCAGATAATATGGACACCCGCGCACACTGCCGTCCCTGAAAACGAGGCGGCCCATGAGCTAGCTCGATCCCTCTACTTCCGGGCAGTCATAGGACCCCCCGACTACCGGAGTAACGAGGAGCGGTTGCTGAATTATGGGAAAATAATCAACCATTATCGATTGGCACGTAGGCTGGTACCCCCACCAGACCAAAAATTGAATAACAAAAAAGCTAGCTGCTGCATGGAGGCGCTTGCAAACTAATGTGTTCATGAATTCAGTCTTGGCGTACCATGTGTACCCCGAGACGAAAGACCATGATAGATGTAGTGATTTTGGGCGAGAAGGACCCTCGACCACATAATATGGAAATGCCCGCACTCTCCCAGGGTGGGACAAAATATAGTTAGTAGAGAGAACTGGGAGACCCCGCTGCAAAGCTAGGACCCTGAACTCCAACGGAACATCGTCCACCTGGCGGAGAAGGCTGCCATGCGCCCAGGCCTGCCAGCCAGCCTTTAACGCGGCGGCCCCCGACTCTCAGGTTTATGTGCCGGGGGCGGGGATGATCGGCTTCTTCTGGTGGAAAACAATTTTTCAATCAATCAATCAATCAATCCAATTCAGTAGTGGGGTGTCTTAACCGCTGAACCACCGCGGCTGTGTTTAGTTTGGCTTCTGAGGAAAGGAAGGCGCAGTACTCCACTTCTCAGGGGACACCTACGCTTGTCAGAGGTACGTATGTTGTCGGTTCGCATCCCTGTCACAAACTACCGTCCAACGTGACTATCAAACGGATGCTAAATGGTAAGCGAAAGATTATGGCATCGCCCTGTACACTGCACAGAAAGCGGTTGCGCCATAAGTTTGATACGAAATCACGTGCGTATCTTCGCAGTTACGAGCACAACGCCGATGCGGGCGTTTTTGCGACATAGGGCCCGTATACGCTATCACATAAAACATATTTTCTGCCTCTTTCGGCCCCACCAATATTAATGCTAGATAAGGCACCAAACGCAGTTGTAACAGTCTGGAACAATGCGGAAGCACTTGCGCCTGACTGACATGCATATCTCTAGATAACTCTGTAGATAACCCGTATTGCATCACAAAATGATAACGGCGCGTGCCACAGGCTTTCTGCATCAACAAACTTTTCAAAGCCTCGGGGAATTACTAGCCTCTCAAAAAAAAAAAAAAATCCACCCGATGTGATGCAATAACAACAAAGAAGGGCAGAACGAAAATGAACATTGATAATCCATCTAGAGTCTAAGAATTATGAGCATGTATACGACAGAGCGTGGCAGATTGCCTCGAACCCTATTCTTGGCGATGCGTGGTGACTGCCCCTCGCAAGTTGCTGAAAAGGGATGGGCTACTTTGCCTGCTTCAGACAGACGGATGGACGCACTTCTCCTTCCACTTTCTTTCTGGAAGGAGCGGCACCATGTCGTCGCAAGTAGTGTTCAGGCAATCTTCTATGCATTCCTCTTTTCACACTCATAAATCTCTCGTCAGCAAAAGCGTTCACTAGCCCGCGTAGAAAGGCTTTAGTCGCACAACGTGTATAAATTGTGGCCGTGCACAGGGTTTTGGAAGGGTCGATGTAAGGAAGGGAGCCAAGTAAGGCAACATGAATGTGCTGGAAATGTTTCGTTGGTCGTTGAATTGGCTGTATGAATCCCACAGGAATCGTTGACGTCATCTGCAATGTTGACGTACACTGGCTGTATGAATCCCACAGGAATCGTTGACGTCATCTGCAATGTTGACGTACACAACGCGTGATGCAGGGTGCGACGTCAGCCAAGTGTCGGGCCAGAAATGGGTAAATGGTTTTTTTTTTTCGAATGAGGCGGAGGATAAGCGGTAAGCTGTTGACTCATGGTTCGAAGCTCGTAATTTCCTCACGAAGGTCTGCAAGGACAAAAAGAAGGTAGGCTGTCTAGTTAGTTGCGGAGCTTCCCTTCACTGGGACGCTGTTATGAAGAAAGAGGTGGGCTAATCCATGTTTAAACGCCCAGGAGTGTGAAGAGTGCTTTCCTTCCAGATAGTCGAGTAGGCGCTGCAGCTGTGGGTCGGAGCATTGCTCGTGCGCTAAGTCACCAGCTGCTTCTTTTCGGTCCTAAAAAAGGCGTCCTCACCACACTCTTTTTTACAGCTTGTTGACAGGGTTACCAAGATACTTTGTTGGGCGAGTTGGTACTTATTCATTAATAATATAAACAGCGCGAACACGAAGACAAGGGACAAGAAACAAGAAAGCCACAGTACAAGAGCTGACTCACAACTAAACTTTAGCCCTTTACTCCAAGGCCCAGAAAAACAAACATGAAGAAGTGATTTTTTAAAGTAATTTTTTATGCAGCAGGTGAACCCAGGGGTTGTTTCACGTGACTGTTTCGTTTTCTTCATGTTTGTTTTTCTGGGCCTTGCAGTAAAGGGCTAAGGCTTAGTTGTGAGTCAGCGCTTGTACTGTGGCTTTCTTGTTTCTTGTCCCTTGTCTTCGTGTTCGCGCTGTTTATATTAATAATGAATTGTTGACAGGGCTCGCGATAGGCATGCAGTCAGCATCTTGCGCCCAGAATTGTGGACGACGGTGGTGTCGAACTCCTGGAAGCGAAGGCGCCCTCGGGTGAGGCAGTCGGAGGGGTCTTTCAAAATATCAATCCAGCACAGGGGATTTTTATTGCGGACAGCCTTAAATGATCCTGCTTACAGGTAGGGACGAAATTCTGACGAAGCTGAGATGATGGCATGGCATTCGTTTCCGATTACCGAGTAGTTAAGTAATAGGGAACGGCTATATGGAGTGAACGATAACTGTCTTCGGTGGGCCCCTTTTCGTACGAAGGTGACGCCTAGACTCACCCTGCTTGCGTCGGTGTGAATTTCACTGTCAGAATTTCTATCAAAATTAACGAGGTCAGGAGAATGCAATGATGCTGACGTTCCTCCAGAGTTTTCAGTTAAGGCTCTTCCATTAAATGGTGCGTCTGCTGTTGCCATCTTGGTGAGAGGATCGCTAGTGCGTAAAATGTATCCGACAAATTGTCGCAAATATATGTGCGCTCATTTAACAGCGGTGCAGTTTAAGCCGGAGTTTGTGCCGTGTGCCGAACTCAGCTGAGTGTGTTTGCAGTAATGGCGTCAACATGTTCGGACGTAACGTCATGAACGTTAATTAACCAGAACTGAAGTCATCATGACGTCACACTCAGTCGTATAATAACCAGAACTGACGTCAACATGTCGTCACGTCCAATAATGACCGACGAGTCCACCATGGCGATTCACGCGTATACACGTAACTGACGCCGCCGAGCATTGTTGTTGTTGTGGCTGTAGGAAGAAGGAGACGAAAATGCACGGGCTTGCTACTGGCTCTGTAGCTCAGCCACCTCCGCTGCCTCATGCGTACAGAAGAGAAAAATAGAGAAGAAAGTAAAATACGAGGGAAAGAAAGACATGCGCGCCTCAACAGCCGTCGTCTACCGCCGAATCGGTGGCGGATTCAATGACTGCCTACAACAGATAAAAATTTGGTGGCAGGCTTGCCCCCGCCGCAAGCGGCGGTGACCCACCTGTCCCGGCCCCCTCAGGACCAGGAGCAGACTCCCTCCGTCCCCTCCGGTCCCCCTAGCATCCGATCCAGGCGTCCGTGCTCTCGCCTTTCATTTGACGTTTCCTCAAACGAAGCACCACAGAGCATTAAAGCAGGAATCAGCGACGTTTCAAATTGGACTGCAGGAAAGAAAAGGAGCAGTATCACTTCTCCGTCGACAACAGATAGGAACGATGAGTCTCGAAGTATAATCACGGATAGCTTGGTCGACGCAAACGTAAACAACATCGCTGTGTCATCAATCACTCTCGAGAGTGCAATCTGCCCTCATTTTTTTTTCTTCGTTTGTTGCGGAAACTGCTAGATAGCGGCTGCATTCGGTGGACAAGGGTGATCCCCAGCTTTGCTTATAATAAATGACCCAGAAAGAACAGCTCCTCCTAGGGACGCATCATACTTCCGATCACATGACCCTTGCCACGGGTCACGTCATCCTGCTACACATCACGTAACCGGAACTGTGACGTCACATCAGGACGTCGCCATTACTGTGCCTATTTCGTCGTCTTATTGACGTATCTGGCTATATTCATTTACCTAATTACTCAATTTACTCATACGATTTCCCAACCGTGATTTTTTCATCCTCTATCTAGACCAATCATTCGTTTTCAGGTACTTAGTTCGGTTACGACGAAATCGTGTACCTTAATTTTGGGGACGCTTAACCTGAAACATAATTTATTTCTTATCCATCAATAAGACCGATGCGCACGCGTCCACGACGCGATGCAGGCCGTGACAAGAATGTAGGAGAACCAGCGCGTTTCAGTGCAAATGCCATGAACCGACGCCACGACACCGTGAAGCACTTCATTCCAGATGCCCGAACGCACTTCGAACTGCTACCGCCTTGATCACAGGCGTCGCGAGTACTGCGCATGCGTGTGTGTTAGGATTCCTCGATACGCCCGCCCTCGACGCGCGCGCCCGGGGCGAAAGGGGGCGTACCCATCGAGGCACCCTAGTGCGTGTTAGAGTCACTCGAGTGTGGGTGGAACCTTGGAGCCATCCTTGGGGAGATCGCGGAAGCCTTAGAGAGATGAGAACTAGTCTCTGAAATATACGTTACTGGGTCTCAAATAAAGGACAATCGGTGCCCGGATGTTTGCTTTCGGTGTTGGCTCGACGTCACATGAAGGCCGCGGACAACGGGCGCTAAAAGCCTTTCATACTTGAAATGAAGGGCTCGTTCCATACCCATATGGAGAAAACAAACAGTCACTGCAGCTTAGAAAATAAGGAGGAGGCTGAAGCTCCTCCTTATGAGTAGACGCGATAGTGAGAGTACTGATTGTCTCAGTTGTAATGCTCGTACCTCGGCATCACGCCTGCGCTTCAACCATCGCCCCGAATACCTTTGTGTCTAATAAAAGTTTCGCCCTCCTCCTTGCTGCCCCTCGCCGATGATTTTCAGTTTTCTCGGCATCTGTCTTACAAAGTATCCGTGGTAGTCGAGCACCACTATCACGAGGACGCCCACTCTCAAACGAAGCCTCCACACTATAAAACGCATCGGATACAATGCTCGACGATGTTGCAACGGTAGTACCAGCCACAGGTTGAATCAAACGTTTTCAAACACATCGACAGAGACACTAGATAGTTCTTCCCCGCCACGCTGGTTTCATTCCTTAGTCACCTATCATTACTCATTAATCAATCAATCACAGTATCAACCACTTCCAGTGATGTATCAATCACTGGAACCAACGCCAATTAATCATCTATCCACCACTTCCAATGCATCATCGAACGCTACGTGTATCATACAGGATCCGAACAAGGCGTACCATTTCAGGCGCGTTTTCGATTCGACCTTGAAATTGATGCACAATTCGCATTAGAAAGCGACGCCGACATCTATGTTGGCAGAGACGTAACAGCTCGAAGTTCCGATGGCCTCCGCATCGGCGCATATATATATATACACAGGGTATCCAAGCTAACTTTAGCCAAGGGTTAAAAAATTAAATACTTGAGATAGGCCAGAGAAACCACCTGTTTGCAGCTTCCAGCCGTCTGGCGAACCGCAGGCAATTTTTTGTATTGCAATTAACTAATCAGTAATTAAGATGATTTTTCTAATTTACAAACTATTGCCTTTACACAAAAAATTTGGTTTGAAAAGTTGGAGAGCACCTTATGAAACCCCCATTCCATTTATTTCCGATAAAAAAAGCATCACGTGTATCGTTTTTCCAAGCTTTAAAGAAAACCCTCGAAATACAAAAAATATCACGTGACTAATACATTCGTGCAAAGCAAAAACTTGCCTGTGGTGCGCCAGATGGCTGGCAGCTGTACAAAGGTGGTTTCTCTGGCCGACCGCAAGTGTTTCATATTTTAACCCTTGGCTAAAGTTAGCTTGGGCACCAAGCTTGAAAGTGGTCACCAGCGCAGCCTTCCTACAGGGCTTAAGCGCCCTATGTAATAGAGGAAGTGCCACGTGGAAAATGATCGAAAGATAAGGGCGGGAGCCTTGCAAGGAACTGCTAATATTGTGGCAGACTTAACAGACTGCCACAATTGAAGACTTCGTTAATCGGTTAAGCATATAAGGATAAGGTAGGGGCTCTATTGATGTGCATACCGAGAACGCAAAACAACTGCTGAAACCAAAGAAAACATAGACAGAAGACTCTAAAGAACTACCCGAAAGCCTCTGGTGTCGAATGAAATATATCGCTGCTTTTCTTTTTTTTCTTTCTTGCTGTAAACTTTAGAATAACGGGAACTGTCCATCTAGGACGTCGTATCTAGGACGTCGCATGGTAGTGCGCTCAACACACTGCTTTTTCGGCGTTTTCTTGAACTTAACTGAATGAACGCGTCAGTCATGTCAAACCTTGAAGGGCTACCTCGGTTTCAATATACAACAGAGATCGTACCGGGCAGCCGATTTTGCTCTTTGAAAGCCGCAGTTCCTTTTGAGCATATAGTAAAGTTTTTCAGCTTGATGTTCTGTCTGTTTTTGCTATACTGATTAGCTTCCCTGGACATTGCGCTTTGGACTGTGCCACACAAAAAGGAAAGGCTAATAGCGCAACAAAACGACACTCACAAATAGGCACAGATAAACACACAGGACAGGCGCTGACTCCAACTTCTTTCTCGGAACACCTCGGAGTGCCTGTCCTGTGCATCTATTTGCCCTGAGTGTAGTTTTGTTGCGCTATTAGTCTTTCCTTTTTTGTGTGACAATGCACCAACTAGCCCAGCAATCAGTTTCAATTTGTACTGTGCCTTCGCCTTCCCTAAGATAGCACGTTGCGATGCAACACTGCATGTGCCGTTTATGGCTGGATGTTGCTTTCACAAACACAATACTTTCCGGATATAAAT
Organism: Amblyomma maculatum; assembly: GCF_055883805.1. Lineage (NCBI taxonomy): Eukaryota > Metazoa > Arthropoda > Arachnida > Ixodida > Ixodidae > Amblyomma > Amblyomma maculatum. The sequence continues at coordinate 343,914,441 of NC_139344.1, forward strand.
TGCCGACAGTTCTGTATCTGACAAATGTGGCTGCGAAGAGGCAGTAGAGCATCTACTCTGTAAATGCCCTGTCTTTTTTTTTTTAGTGAAAGACGCAAGCTGCGTTGTACTCCGAACCACCTAAACCACGATTTTGGATTTCGACATCTCAGGGCTAATCTTTATGACTAGCCCCTCACTCAGTCGCACAAGATGACTGAACAGCGGCGTGAAAACCTTGCCCTCCCTCCAAAAATATCCTAACTCAAACTTGTGTGACTGGTCTCAGTAATGACGAGATCGCATCTCATTGTTAGTCTGGTAGCAAGAAAAAAAAAAAAAAAGACGCACCATCACGCTTTGTATTCTAGCTTTTCAACCTCTCCATTTAAAGTCCACTGGACTGCCAAGCTTCCATCGCTGCCACAAGTCACAGTGCCCGTTGTTGAGCCAAATCCGTAGGTATCAAAGGCTGGCGACAAGCGGTGGGGGACCACAAAGACGAGATGAGTTCGCTGAAGATCCATAGGCCTATAAAACGCACAAATTGATTTTCTTCTGCACCCCAGCCGCTCTTTCGTGTATATGCGTACACACCACGGGCTTTCTTAAGCACACTATCTCTGTAACTCTTGCCAACAAAGTGAAGGGATCTTGTTGTCGAATATCGTTGTCGGCTCTTTCAGTTGTACGTTTGCCCATACTGTTTGCCTCATGCTAAGTGGCTAGTCTGTCTACTCTAGCGGGCGCGTGTGGTTATCGAGGCGCGTAGAAAGCCGGCAATAACGCCATCATTCCTCAAGAGACTCCTAACTGATCCAAGCCGGCGCCGGCGTCACACCTATGGCAGCGTCATCCCAAGAGCCCGCAGACTGGTTCGTGGCAGGTTCTCGTATACCGTGAGTTAAGTTTGGATATCGGACACACCCGAACTCTCAATCCGTCCTTGCCTTCCAAGGCAGCGGTACGTCATGATGCTCTCTGAAGACCCCGTGATAGTTTTTCCAGACATTCAGCCGCTGGGATTATCTCCAACGGCGAGACATTCTGCTGCTTTTCGGAGCATACCAGGTCTTCGCCGAAGTTCTGGTCCTTTCGAAATCGGAAATAAGGCTGACACTACGCAGAAAGCAAGAGTCGGCAGCGCATCTTTAATATCCAGGCTCCTGCGTGAGTAGGAAGCTTCTTCCCCATGTCATTGTCGAAGTTACTGTCCTCTGCTGCTGAGTATTTATATTCAAGGTAGTAAATGACAACATATGTCATAAGCAGGGCCGCCTGAATTGGAGGTGACCGTGCATTACCTCTCCTATTAGAAGTTGAAGTACCCAAAACTTCAGGGAAATTTTGCCGCTTTGCTTCAAAGGACAGTTTCTCGAGTTCTTTAGCGACAACAGCAACAGTGGGAAATATATCACTAAAATAGCAATCTGCGACTACAGCCCAAAAGCGGTATGTGCAGTGAAAAGTGTCCACAAAAATAAATCTCTTAATCCTTTACTTGAGGCAAATGATGGCCGGGTTTTTGATTACCTTGGGAAGCTAGCCGGACCACGGTCATCGATCGGTCCCCAGTTATGACTCGTAGCGCCGATGGTAGCTAGCTTATAATCCGAGGTGGCGCTTCGTTGCAGCTGTGGGGCTTGCGTGTGCTGACGCTGGCATTCCAAATGCACGTGCCTCCAAACCATCCATTCCAGCAGTCAGAAATTTAATGACGATACGAAGCGGGATTTTACCCTTGACTAAGGTCCGGCGGTCGCCCAACACGAACGCACGCACGCACGCGCGCGCGCGCGCACGCACACACACACACACACACACACACACACACACACGCACACACACACACACACACACACACACACACACACACACACACACACACACACACACACACACACACACACACACACACACACACACACACACACACACACACACACACACACACACACACACACACACACACACACACACACACACACACACACACACACACACACACACCGGAGACGAAAGATACCGATATGATGGCAAATAGGCATGGCCGTTCAGTGCTGACGGAATCTTATCAAGATGGAGAAAGTAAAGAAAGGGAGAGCGACAGGGGAGAAAAGTACACAAAAGTTTTGTTGAATGCGTGAAAGGCATTTACAATTTTCTCACTCAGTCAGACATTCTTAGTTGTGTTTCGTGGCAAAGCAGCTGTTGCACTTCTGCTGTGGATGCTTCGCCCATTCGTACGTAATTACGCATGAAACCAGCTCATCCAAGCCGTGAATACCGCCACAAGTGGAAGCTACAGTAGCAAGAGCCTGTAGACTGTCCCTATGGTAGCCAAGATACAGCAGCACTCGAATATCGTATACCACGAACTTGTGACTCGAGTAGAACCAGGAAAGAGGGCAGCCCTTGTGGTTGAGGGCTTGTTTAACAAAATTACAGCACGCTCGGAGTACCCCAAGAAGGGGGACTTAATTAGCGTTCCAGAAAGCAAGAACGTTCAGTTGCTTGATGGAACTGATGAAGGTCTTCGAACAAGTGGCGGTTCCTCCTTAATCCCCAACCCTCATGTCCCGAACAAAAGGCCGACACATATTTCCGCTGACCAATGTATACCAGCTAACGATGCCTGGCCAGCTCCTCCCCAGACAAAGCAGCTCATCAGACTTAGTGTTCTACGGAACGTTATGTTTCCTAATGTTTTATGTATACGAAAATTTCGGAGTCGGCTGAGTTTACCTGAAAACGATTTTAACATGTAACCATGTAACAACCCTATTTTTCGGTGTAGTTTATTTATTTATTTCAAAATACTGCAGGCCTTATGGCCCAAGCAGGACCTTGTGACCCCTGAAATTCTAATGAGATAAAATTCGAATGCAAGCAATTCACAGAGATGGACTTTGTGAGTATTCGAGTCAGATTTTAAAGCGTTACGTGGAGCCGATAATTTGCATATAAATATTAAAAACCTGTCCTGGCGACCGCTCACAACCGATTTGGGTGACACATCGCCTCGCAAAAGCCCTCCTACTCGCGTCAATGCGGCTGCTGGGCGCGCCCGCTCATTGGACGCTCCCAAGTTAAGCGAGCGGGACGGGGCGTGGTGACACACCATCGTGACTTGTTTTCGGGGTTTTTTTTTCTTTTTTTCTTTCTTTTTTTTTTTTTTTACACGCCGGCATGGGTTGAATTGGGAAGTGAGAGGAAAAACATCATTTTCGATCGCCCATGTGCTCGGTATACTATTGACACCCCCTTAACATTGATGGGATCGATACATATTGCTAGTGGTCGTTTTATAATTTTTGTAAACAGCTTTTCATGGGCCCTATAGACATTTACAGATTAAAAAAATTTCGTCTAAGTTGTAGCGAAGTTGAATCTGAACAGCGTAAATTCTTTAACCCAATTAGAAGATGTTATGCTGAGCAGATAAAAAAAAATATATATAGAAGTGTCCAGCCCCGCCGGATAACACCGCGGGTGTAGCAATTGTCTTCTTTGATACTTTTTCCCCGAGCACCTAAACATCATGGTTACAAAAACTATAAGAGAGCGAATAAAACTATCGCTTCGTCATTATTTCTTTGAAGTTTATGTGTTCCCGATGATAGGTGTTAACCAGATGGCACTTCGTCCACATAAGCCTCAGGTTGGGGCAAATGCAAGGTGAAAGCCATGGCAGCGTAAACCGTGCGCTTTCACTCTCGCTCTGAAGAGAACTGGGGCACAGGGAATGAAAACCGATATTGATTATTTCACAGTACTTTGCATTACAATCCCCAGACCTCATTGCAACGACGCCCGAAACAAGCGCACGGAGTCGCGCTTGAGAGCATGTTGTATTTATTCTCTAAAAAGTTAGTACTACATAATAGCTACCACTAGAGATGGTAGCTACATAATAGCTACCACGAGACACACACAGACTAAAATAGGAAGACCATCACAACTCCTATCAGCAGCAGCAAGCGTTACGAAGTTAGGGCCCTACGAGTGATAAACAATGTTTGACAAAGAGGTAGGCTGAAAGTGAGAAAAACAAACGATGGATCCCAAAAAGCAATTTATATGCAACATGACACGCTGCGTAGAGGGCAAAACAAAAAACATCTTTGAAAGGAGGAAGTTGTAAAAACGTAATCTGAGTGAAGAAGCATTAAATAGTAAAAACCAGAGAAAGCATCAAATAGCATTCACCCATTTTGAAATGACTGCATAATTGAATACATGGAGAAAAGTACGTACGCGAGTTCATTGCTGCGGAAACTGTTTCTAGCAAGCTTCCTTCGGTCTCATACAGGAAGACAGAGGCGTCGATTACACAATTCACGCCCCACCCCCCTTCATTTTTTGTTAAAAAAAAAAAGAACTCCATTCACTCCCTGGGTTAACACTGTCATGGCCTCTACCTTAAACAAGTTTCCTTGACGAAAGGGGAACGAACGGGCTTCGCCGCCCTCATAATGTAGCAGCAGAGTGGAACCTGTTGAAGTCTCTATCGAGCGTTCATGCTCCATCAAACGTTCATTCAAACCGTGCCTCATGTGACCGATTTACGCCCTGTCATATGTGAGGTAGATGAGATTAAATAATTCCTTGTTTATATCCTACAAACTTAATGGCATATTTTGTCCTGAAAATCTGGTCAATGCATTTATCTGTATTGATACGTATAACGCGGCCAGCTTACAAGGAGCAGAAAGAGCCGCTGGTTCCTTGTTAATTTAGGCCTGCTATTTTGAGATTGTGACTTACACCGTGGAAGTGGAAAACAACTACTTAAGGCTTCATTCTGCCCTAATCGACCTATAGATTCCTTACTCCCCCCTAGTACCTCACAATCCTAGAAACAACGCAGCCTCTAAATACAAGGTCACAGTGGAGAACACGAAGGAGAACGGGAAACGCGGCGGAGCCCGTCTAGACGACACAGGTCACAGGCCCCGCCAATTGGTGGCGATGACAGAAATCATCCAGCCGAATCAGGCTCCCCCCCCCCCCCCCCCCCCCGACTCTGAAGCGTCAGCGCCGCACACTCCGGCGACGAGACTCCGTTCGGGCCCTGGACTAGAGCATACATAGAAGGTGCGTGCGTTTCACCGCCTGCTTTTTTCGTCCCCTGGCAGAAACTAGGGAATCACAAGGAAAACATTATACGCGCCCAATTGGGGCTGCACGTTTCAGTGGCGGTCTGTCCGTTTGCTTCCCGCTTTCGATCTCTTGCTCACACAAAAGGTCCGAATGTCATTTGAAATTAACTCAAGGGTGACGGGATGACGAAACAGGCGTAAGCGAAGTGACGATGATTGACAACAGTTCTCGGGAGAGCTTCGCTTCGTGAGGGGCGAGCAGGGCGACCGCCTGCTTTGGAACATATAATCCCCATAGGTCAGACGGCTTCTGTGTCAGTGTTCTACGGCCAGTGCGCGCGGCTCCGACTACATGTTTGTCCCCTTCGGTTAGCGCGGTCATTTTTGCTGCGTAAAGTTCAAATTAGAAGCGACTGTTAATTGCCATTCGCTGCTGCAAGCTCGTCTCCTAGAGTTGGGCGCGGATATAGCGACACCTTTGGAGGCAGCTTTTGACTGACGGTGGCAAGATATCTGTGATTGCATCGTATTAGCCCAAGCAACATAAATTATCCTGCAATGAACATAAAGAATTTATTAGTTCTCGCATTCGCTTCTCGTACAGTTGTGAATACGCGGCTCTTGTAGCGGAAAATATCGTAGCAGCGATGCGAAAAGAAACCCACTGATCAAGCGCATGGTGGATAGAAAAAAAAAAAAAAAAGCACCTCGGTAGAAGCCATACAAAATTCTGGGAGAACGGATTCACTATCAATAACAAGACGGAACTATGTTGCTTGCCAAGCAAGTCATGGCCAGAGGGAAGATGAGACAAATCATGCACTCGTACAAACCAAAATTGTTTGTTTTCCACCTCACGGCAGAAGGCACACCGGAGGAGCTTCTCAGAACTGTGCTGCTCGGTCCTTAGCGCCGCGATAAGCGTACATTGCGTGTCGGGCACAGGGCAAGTGGACTGCCGCCAGAATACTTGAAAACCATATCTACAATCACTCCGCTTTATCTGCGCAGGCGGCAAGGAGACAGCATCCGCGATAACGGAAAAAGGAATATAGAGCAAGCAAAGAAGCCGATGCCTAGGCCGCAGACAGGAGCGAACTTCTGCGCCAGCTTCGATTTCGAGGGCGCGACTATCACGTGAGAAGGTTGTGAAAATGTGTTGACACGCCACCGGCGTATTGTACCGGCGAGAGGAATGGAGGTAAGTGAGCGGACTAGTGTCTCGTTTGGCAAACCTTGATTTTATTACCGGAAAAACTTCCTATCGAAAACTGTGACTTATCTGCAAAATGGCAAATGCTTGGAGCCCAGGATCTCGCCTTTTCTCGGCACTTATACCTTTTATCTGCTTCGAGTGTGACCTGTGCATTCCCCGAACACTTCTGCGCAGCTTCGTCTTGGTGGGATGTGTTTGTGCTTGTCTGCTAACAGCTCAGTAGGCTGTGTCTGTACTAATGAAAGCTGACAGATATACTGCAATTTTTGGTCTTCTTGTTGTGCACATAGTGTGAGAAAATGCAAATACCTCAAAGGACGCTGCTGTTACGGTGTTATTAGGGCTTATACTTATTAGATAGGTGGCGCACGGCATGTTCAGAACACGTATTGGTCCAGAAAAACGCTATGATCACATTGGAGCCAGTTCGAAAGGTAGTGTACTCACGTGCGAAGTCCTTGACTTGATTTAGTGTTTTCTTTTAATTACTTCAGACGCAAACAACGTTACGTGTCCGACACACATAATACCTTTTATTCTGCGTTGGAATGTTCTGACAGTGATATCACCGGTATGATAGAGCCTAAATATAAAGTGCTTTTTTTTTTTTCGCAGGTTACTGTTTTCCGACATTATGAATAGATTGGTTCCATCGTGCATGAAAGAACCAGAACCCATATTTAAAAAGAAATATTATATTGTATAACGCAAGACTAGCCACATTACTAGAAACATTCAGCAGGCCTTGTTTCCCTCAATGGGACTCGCTTGCTTGGTAAATGGTTAAATGTTAAAACTAAAGTTGAATAAAATTTGCGATGATTAAATAACAATTACGTAGAGAGAAATTTAAGGAGAGGTTGCTTTTTGAGCTTTAATTGAGAGTTGATAGACTGATTAGCTTATGGAGACTGCCATCTTTGCCTATAAAAATAAATCACGGGGTCTTGATACTACATTCATAGTTCTCCATGCATGGACGACCACAGAAATCAACCACTACGCCGTCTTGCGTTCTAGGTCGACTGGCGGCAGTGACGAAATAAACTGCTTTCACCGGCACGGGCGGACGCCGATGCTGACAAAGAAAGAGACCAACGCGGCGCGGACGAGATAAACGGGGACGGAGCGGCCGCTCATAGAAGCCACGTCCCATGAATGCCCAGAAGCTGAAGCCCGACGCCGATGGCGGAGGCAGCGAATTCGAGAAAGTCGCCCCCGACGGAGCGATTCCACCACAGCAGCCGAAAGACGCATCGGCAGAGCAAGATTTCGAGGATGACAACGACTACCTCTGTGGTGTGGGAAACTACCGACCGGACTGGTTGCAGAAGTTCGCAACGTCTCGTTATTATGCCCTTGTCTTCGGACTGCTGGGCATCTTCCAGGGTGCCTACCGTACTTACCTCGTGGGCACCCTGTCCACAGTTGAGAGACGATTCTCTCTATCGAGCCGGGCCACCGGGATAATCATGATCGCCGATGACCTGAGTCCTATAGTGGCCAATGTCTTCATGATGGTCTGCCTGAGGCGCACCAGCAAGCCCAATTGGGTGTCGGGAGGGATGCTGTTTTCGCTGCTGGGGGTCGTCTCTAGCATACTCCCGTACCTTGTATACGGACCAGGCAAGCACTTGCTTGTTGATGTGCAGAAGGTCGCTGGCGTAACGTCTGAGACGATGCAGTTCTGCGGTACTTCGGATGAGGAGGCTGCGGCGGCTAGTTGCCAGGCAACCAAAGAAGACGCCGCGTCACTCGGACCTCTACTCTTCTTTTTCTTGGGGAACTTTCTCAACGGTCTCGGCAGTACGGCCTACTACGTCATCGGAACGACTTACATGGATGACAATGTTAAGAAGAAACATTCTGCTGTTTACTTTGGTGAGCTTCATTTCTGTGCTGCGTTCCTGTTTGGTGTTCAATGAAGTGCACCTGTTCCTTTTGAGTAACTGCTCCGGAGCTGTCCGCGCCTCGCCATTTTCTACTAGACCACGTCGTTTGAAAGGCACTGCTGGCGCAGCAGAAATAGAAGAGGTAATCGGCAAGGAAGCAGTTACGCAGAGGAGAAGTCAGAGATGTAGACTAGCGGAATGCATTTTGTTTGGAAGTCATCACAGAGGTCCGTAGCGGATGCGTTGCTTTGATGAACTGGTTTTTTAGTGCTATTTACACGTTTGATAAACGAGGCGTGATTTAATTTTTGCAGCAGTTTTGAAGAATCGCAATTCTTTTGATATTACAGGGGAATTGTTACTCGCAGTGCGACTTGCTGCATGTACTTTCAGGCCTGGCTGGTAAAAACACTCGTTCCATTAATGTCAGAAAGCTTCTCGTTTAATAATTATCATCTTTATTATTGCTTGTCTGTGACTGACAACCTCATCTGCCTATATAAGTGCGAGACTGTTTGTCCGCAAATGAATCTAATTTTCATTTTATTTTTACGTGGATCTTTCGTTTATGCCTGCCATTTCGCAGGTGTCATGTACAAGGTATTTTATTACGCCATTCGCGCGCAGCGCAAATTACACGTCTTGGAAAAATAATCACGTAAACTAAGCAGTCAGCAGAGTGACATCAGATTTATTTTCTGAGCACTCATATTTCCACAAATATAACCCTTCCGGACAGTTCCTCTGGTGCATTACAATATGGAACAAACGTGTTTAAGTTCAATAATAATTTGTATTAAAGCAGTCGGAGTGGAGAATGTGCTTTATGGGCCACTGCTGCGTTCCCAAATTAAAGGGGGTACCGGGCACGCGGGAACTTAAAACCTTTGGCTGTGTTATACTTGATGATTCGCCCCCAAAAATTATCATATATAGCGTGTCCATTTTGCGGCTTTAAAGATTTATATGCTGAAACATTTGTCGACTTTGCAGAACGCTGCAAATATTATCTAAACATGTGGCTATTTAAATTGAAAATACTAAAATTATTTCACTTCGAGTTGCAAAAGACGAAGACGTATACACTTTTGTCTTCAAGCATTATAACCTACAATCAACTTTCTGAATGCATATCTGAAATGGACCTGCTTGTTTTATTGATTTCAGGATCTCTATACGTCTTCCGTCTATTGGGACCTGTCCTAGGATTCTCACTGGCATCGCTCAGTTTGAGTTACCCGGAGGAAATAACGGGTAAGTCGACACTCCTAGATCGATGAGTAGGCATGATCATTACAAGGCGAAAGTTGGACCTTTTTGTTGCATCTAGCTACTGCTACAACAGCTGCTGAAACACCACGGGATCTGCAGTGGCAAACAAATGCATTAGTAAGCTGCGTTTCCGTTCATATAACCCAACCATCGTTATTTACTGCTGTAATTCCTTCCAGTATGATTGAGCTGTAAACTGGGCCAAGCTTCTGTACTATTTTTTTTTTTTTTTTTTTTTGCAAATGTTCTATAAGTCATAATATAGGAAATCGTGTAAAGTAATTTTTTGCAGAAACCGGAGAAGGCGTCTGCTCCTATAGTTGTGAGTCGACCACTTGAAAAAATCCTGTTTTAACGCCATTAGTCCCGCTTCCAGTAGAATCTGTTTCCTTGACGCCCTTGTCCCTGCACAAGTCCACAACAATGGCAAACCTCCACCTCCGCAGCCGGTGTGGAACCCCTCCGGGCAGGTGATGGGTCCTGTGTCTTCTTGGGAACCCCATCGGCACGTGACCAACGGAATACGGGAATAATGGCCGCCTCAGCCCTTATCCTTCTAAGGGGTTCATCCTTCAATCTCGTTACGTTATGAGGGACGGGGAAAATGTGCAATGATTCGGGGCACATGTACTTTTTTTTTAAATAGGCCGCTAAGATAGGGGAACAGATCGAGCATCAAAAGTGGGTCAGGAAGAGAGGGAGGGGGGGGGGAAGGGGGCTTGCATAACTTGGTGTATAAGGTGGCCACATTTTCTCTTAGCGTTCTCAACATCGCTTGTGCCCAGTGTATTTGGATTCGTATCCTTATTTTCTTCTTGGATGAGTGGATCTCCTCAATTGCGCATAGACACATAGTGCCCTTTTGCCGTTCTTCAGTTGTTTTATGGCAGCTATTGAATGAATATTAACTCCGAAACAAACAAACGAACAAATGAAAATAGCTTTTACATATGTCTTTCCTTTAAATTTTCCCTTCGGCATGTAGCAAATATTAACTCAGGCCTTGTTGCAATAGCACAGCGCATTTAATCACTCGTTTAAAGGCCAACCCCAGCGTTTTTATTTTTCTCTCCACAGTTTATTTGTGCTGAAATTTTCATGTCATTTCGCAACATTCTGGCCCTATGAGCCAAACATCGCAGATGGGTTACGTTTCTTATTTTGTAGGCAAAACCGAGTCCGAAAATTTCCTTTTGCGGATTCAGCCAAGGAGAATTTATGGGAAATCTTGCATCTGTGCAACGATTAGCACTCTCGTCTCTATTTCCCCCCCCCCCCCCCCCCCTCCATTTCTGAAGAACTGAATCTCGATTTTTCTGTTTTAGCCGGCACTTAGCCAATCAACGCGCACACAATACGTTTTGTGACAGTATCCGTGAGTCATAAGATGGTAGGTCACGACGTCATTGTTCGGTTGAAGTTCAATTTCAATTTTTCTTATTTAAAAAAACTTCTAGTCATTATTTTTGCAGGAAAAGAAAAACAGATTTAGGTACCGGAACGAGTGGCTTCTAAAGGATGTGATGTGATTATCAATTAAAGATTTTCAACATGAAAATCAGAAGTTGGCATTTAGGCACAACATTTTACATTACGTCATGTGAGTTCACCGCTGTGTTAACCGACAGTTCCGGACATTGGAGAATTTTTTAGCAGATTTGAATGTTTTTTGGCCAAGGGCATTACTGCGTGATGGAAGCCATTTGGCGAGTGGTTCTGCAGCGTGTGAGCAGATATGGGCAAAAATTAAAGAAGTTAGTGATGTTAGCGCACTTGACGCACGCGCACAAACATTCTATGTATAAAACAAAGAAAAAAAGCAAGGTCACAGGGGCATAAAATTGTGTTGCACCTCGCATAATCTTTTATGTCGTGTCAAAAACATTCTTTTTTATCCGTAACCTTGATCTTCAGACAGGGAGATCTGAAGAGGCGCAGGTAGACAGGGACGCATTAACGCATGCGGTTTACGTCATATGCCCTAATGTATGCCCGAAAGTCTGCAGGCGGTCCAAGAAAACTTTAAACTGAGATCAATATATAATCAGTGAAGGATTACAGCCATGCCAGCAATGAATGCTCTCTTCGAGCACCACACGGTATATTGGGCGCGAGCTTCACCACTGGAGCGGGCGGCGCTAGGGTCGATAGGAGCAAGTGGGATCACGTGACTCCCCTTATTGCTGCTGAAGCAGGCACTGGATTGAATTTATGCGTTTTACAAGCTAAACGTCACAGTTTTCTCAGAAGTTTTCCTTTTTTACGTGTGCCATCATCACACACTTGCATCTTGCATTGTCGCTGTTGCTTTAGTTTATTTAAGCTGTTGGCATGGCCATTAATGCTTTGTATAGACGACGCAACCCGACGCACGCTCCCCTTCCTACCAGAAAAATTAGCTGAAGGAAGCTTGGTTAAACAATTTGCCAATGTGTAAATAAGTGAGGAGTCATTGTTGTGTGTGAAACATGCGTTTCATCGAGCAATATTTCAACTGTATGAAGTTGGAGAACACCGTGAGTTGCGGCCGAAGTACTGGTACTAATTAAATTTTATGTTCTTGAGCTTATCACTTGTGAAGCTAACGAAGTCTGATTGCTGTCGGGATAGAAAATATACTGACTTCTCTGTCGAGCAGTACCTACCCAGAGCTAGGAATGTTCGTCCGAAACTGGAGAGGTGTCAAATAATGAAGGCGTTGATGCCCAAAACTAAATGTTTCTGCTGCCGCGCGCAGCGTTGCGCGTTGTGACGCGCCTTGGGCAACTTCAGCAGTAATTTCAAATGACTGAGAAAACAATTTTAACCATGCATACCATGATCTGCTCACGTAAGGGTCAACAAAACTACGCGGGAAAAGCATAAAACACCACCCGAAGCTCAAGTGGCAATGATCTCGGTCAGTGTGCAAGAAGGAACCCACCTCTGCGCAGTTGCTTTAAAAATTTATTCACGTCATTTCCACTAAAAAATTGACTATTTAATGATCAGCTGAATGACACCGCTTCGGCCGGCAGTGTGCGAAGTGCCCCGCATCTGTCACCACTTGAGACCTCCGTTTCTCTAGCAGAGAGATATGATTACCGTGCAAAGCAGCGTTGTAGCGTTGCAGCACGTAATTTTGTCAAAATAACTGTCGGGATTTATGACCACTTATTTAAGACGGGATCTGTCACATGCTCATTTTCTTTAGCAATAGCGACAACAATGCTGCATATTTACGGTGTCGTCAGTTCAGTTCAGTCGTTCAGTCGTGTCCGACTCTTCGTGACCCTATGGACCATGCCACGCCACGCTTTCCGGTCTCTCACTATCTTCCTAACATCACATAACTTCATCTGCAGTGCCTCGAGGATGCCATCTAACCATCGCGTTCGCTGCCTACCCCTACTCCGCTGACCCTCAACCTTTCCCAACATCAAATCTTTCTCCAGCGACTCCTCTCTTCTCATCAGATGACCAAAGTAGCTGAGCTTTAACTTTAGAATTTGACCCTCCAATGAGCAGTCAGGGTTTATGGTCGACAATATCGACTGATTTGATTTTCTGGCAGTCCAAGGAACTCTCAAGAGTCTTCGCCAGCACCACAATTCAAACGCGTCAATTCTTCGGCGGTCAGCCTTTTTCACAGTCCAACTCTCGCATCCATACATCACAACTGGAAAGACCATAGCACGGGTTATACGGATCTTGGTTGGCAGACTAATGTCTCTGCTCTTTACTAGGCGGTCAAGGCTAACCATTGCTCTCTTTCCCAGAAGCAGGCGTCTCCTAATTTCATGGCTGCAGTCTCCTTCCGAGGTAATCTTGGCGCCCAAGAACAGAAAATCTGTCACAGCTTCCACTTCTTGTCCATTGATGCTCCAGGACTTGATAGGGCAAGACGCCATGATCTTTGTCTTTTTAATGTTCAGTTTAAGCCCCAACTTCTCACTCTCTTCTTGTACGCGCATCAGAAGTCTCTTGAGTTCCACTTCACTTTCTGCCATTAAAGTGGTATTATCCGCATATCTAAGGTTGTTGATACGTTTTCCAGCAATCTTCACTCCAGCTGAAGACTCGTCCAGACCGGCCTTCCTCATGATGCACTCTGCATATAGGTTAAATAGGCAGGGCGACAGTGTGCAGCCTTGCCTCACTCCTTTCTCAATCGGAAACCAATCAGTAAGACCATGCCCAGTTCTGACTGTGGCCTCTTGTCCTTCATACAGGTTCCTGAGGAGACAGATGAGGTGAATTGGAACTCCCATCTCTTGGAGAGCTTGCTACAATCTGCTGTGATCTACGCAGTCAAACGCTTTCGCATAATCAATAAAGCAGAAGTAGATGGGTTTCTGGAACTCTCTTGCTTTTTCCATGATCCAGCGAAGGTTGGCAATTTGGTCTCTAGTTCCTCTGCCCTTGCGAAACCCAGCTTGCACGTCCGGAAGCTCCCGATCCACATACTGCTGCAGCCTACCTTGGAGGATTTTCGACATCACCTTGCTAGCATGCGAAATAAGCGCGATCGTGCGATAGCTGGAACAATCTTTGGCACTGCCTTTCTTTGGAATGGGGATGTAAACTGACCTCCTCCAATCCTGTGGCCACTGCAGGGTTGTCCAAATCTTCTGACATAACGTAGGCAGAATGTTAACAGCGTCATGGTTGAGGTTTTGAAGCAACTCAGCTGGAATGCCATCAATTCCGCTAGCTTTGTTCTTAGCAAGGCTGGTGAAGGCCCATTCAACTTCACTCTTCAGGATGCCCGGCTCGAGATCAGTAATCACAACCGCCTTATGTTGGGTTTGCACATTCGGGTCCTTCTTGTACAGTTCTTCTGTGTATTCCTGCCACCTCTTCTTTATCTCTGAGGCTTCAGTGAGGTCCTTGCCTCGTTTGTCCTTTATCACGCCCAGCTTAGCACAGAAGCTTCCTTTGATATCTTTGATTGTCTTATACAGAGCTCTTGTGTTCCTTAATTGGCTGTTGTCCTGAACTGCTTGGCACTGCATATTCAGGAAGGCATTCTTATCTCTCCTTGCTATTTTCTGAAAATCCGCATTGAGAACCTTGTATCTTTCTCTTTCCCCCATAACCTTTGCCATCCTTTACGGTGTCGTAGCAGTAGTTTAAACTCGTCGGAGTACGCTTCGACCGCTCACGGACTCTGTGAAATGCTTTCTTGCCCTAATACCTCAGTCTTCAACAGGCCTGGACTCGAAGTGTATATGAAATAAATACATTGATTCAGCATTAACGTGCAACTAAGCCACTAGAAAACTAAACTACCTAAACGTCCTAGGAAAACATCACACAGCAGCCAATGAAAGCGCTTTATTGAGAAGTGTCTGTAAGTTATTAATCGCTACAGCAGCTAAATCTGTGGTGGGTGAACTGACATAACAGTACGTTAATTCGGCTAACTTCTGTGGCCGGCCTGCAGTTGTAGAGGTTTATGGAGTGCATGTGCTCAATAGGAAGTGTTTTTTTTTTTTTTAATGCAAACTACTTGCCCAGTCACCGGACATTGTTTAAGAGTAGTTTGACGGGACACTTCCCTTCTTTCTTGATAGCGCAAAAATGAACGGTTTTTTTCCCATCGCTGGATCTTGATAATATTTGCTGCGAGCTGCTTGCATCTTCACTTTCTGCCATCGATATAGTTTGTTAAAGCCTATACCGCACAGAGAACTGGCTGTGTATGGTACATAATATTTACATTTGTGTTAGTTCTGACAGATATCGAAAATAAACGCTAAGGTTTCGTGGTATTGCCAGTGCAAATGTTACCCGAGTGATGTGACATCCTACTTTATTCGCATTGCCGTCGCCGCCGAAGAAGCCTCCTTTGTTACGTAGCATTTCATGCGGTTCTTTCGAGCAGCCAGCGACAGCGCGATGACCTTCCGACGTCGTTCTGTGAAGCGGTGTTGATCTACTTGCAAAAGCGGAAGTCGTGCGGGGGCTGCTCGTGTAACTTGTTTGCCCAGACGACAGGACAGCTGCCCTTTCGCCTCGAATGCCCGCTTCCTTTGGAAGCTGTGAATCATTGCGAAATATCCTTTGTTGGGCCATGCAGGAGACTGACGAAATGTGCGAGACGTCTGGCTATATCATAATACTTCTGTTCATTTCGTGCGTGAGTTGTGTTGATAAGAGACGAAGTTGTTCTCCGGCTGCGATCTTCAGGATATATACATAAACGCTGCTTTATTTTGGGAATGGATGGCACCGTAGAATATATGAGAAGACGTAAACCGGCTCCGGAGAAGAAAGGGCCATTGACAGACGCGTCACCGAGTGGTGCGCGTCTGCAAGTGAAGACTGCGTGCGGTCTTCGGCTTGCGAGCAACGGTTGTCGACGCATGGAAACTAAAATTTTTGACTCTGTTTCACCTAGATAGATCACGTCGTTCAGAATATAAAGGAAAGTAAGGTTTTGCTTGGTTTGTGCGGTTTAACGTACCAAAGTGATTCAGGCTATAAGAGAGGCCGTAATGGAGGACTCCTGAAATTTCGACCACCTGGGGTTCTTTAACGTGCACTGACATCGCACAGCACATGGACGCCTTGCTTTTAACCTTCATCGAAAAGCGGCCGCCAAGGCCGGGATTCAATCCCGCATCCTTTGGAACAGTATTCGAACGCCGTAACCACTGTGCCACTCCGGCGGAGTTAGAGAAAAGTAAGATACCCGATGCGTGCTACTGAGTTTGGTTTGGTAAAATAAAGTTTTACCAAAACTCAGGCGCACGCATCTTTAATTACGATGTGGCGTCTAAGTGTAAGAGCTAAATTTCACAATCAAGTTTTATTTACCCAGCTTATGAATTGGCAAATCTAGCATGTTTTTCCAGGTCCGTTCTGTCCTCTGACACCTTTAGCGAAGAAATAGTCCTTTTCACTCAGAGAGGCCTGTTTTTTTTTTTTTTCAAACTATTTCCAGTCCTCGTTAATAACACACGCTGTATGCGTATATTCATAAAGAACTGATTATGCATTAATTTAAGCATATACCAATAAATACCGATGCTGAATTAATATATAAATATAGGGCGGCTTTGCGATGTGATGCTAGTGTTTGAAGACGCACTGAATTCAGGGGAGCCCCACATAAATCCTTGTTATGGGTAGCGGCCGAAGGCTAAAGCTTCAGTGCATTCCTGCAGGGAGGGTTACCTTCATGTTCGTAAATTCATGAACAAGGACCAATTTAAAAAGGCTTCGTCGCAAAAGTTCGAAGGCCACTGAGCTATTAGCTCGAATTCGTATTGTACAGAGCACCTCGGCTATTCGATTCGTAGCCACAGCTAGGAGATGCCATTGGCGCTGCTACGTATTAATGTAAGTAAATCGTGCATCATAATTAGATGCATAGGCAAACTCAGTCACAGCCCATATAAATACATATTACTAAGTGGCGGGACATTAAGCGGAATCTGATGACGGATTTTGTTTATGTGGAGAATCGTTCTGTAAATGGTCGCAGAAAAATAAAGGAAAGAAAAAAATTACCTGGATATACACAGCCCCATGCGAATGAAGTAAGTGTCCTGGCCACCGTCACCACCACCGCGAGCGTCCTGGTTAGCGCTGAATTGGATGTGGCCTACCAGTGATGCATACATCGCCTGTTTGAACCCGCGATTTTAGATACTAGATACAAGTCCTGGCAGACTGCGTAGCGCCGCGGCTTGAAGCAAGCCCTCTTTATGAATAGAATGTTTGCTTGGTTTGTGGGATTTAACGTCCTAAAGCAACTCAGGCTACGAGAGATGACGTCGTAGTGGAGTGCTCCAGAAAATGTCGACCACCTGGGGTTCTTTAACGTGCACTGAAATCGCACAGGGCGCAGATGCCTTGCTCTATTAGAAAAGCGGTCGCCGCAGCCAGGATTGGACCCCGCATCCCTGGGCACAGTATAGTCGAGCGCTCTAACCACTGCACTATCACGGCGGGGCTTACTAAAAATAAAGGGGTGCGCATACACTGGATTCGCGGCCATGCTCGCGATGCACATAATATTCAAGCGGATGCTATGACGCACATAAACACATCAGGCGATCCACCACCTTCCCCTCTTCCCCAGATCCGTTCCTGTCCCACGTTTCCGATTCGCAAGTTCTGCGCCAGCGAACACGCGCTCTCATTCCTCCGTGTTCGCACCCTCTCTTCCTCGTAGTCTTACTCGGCAGGAGGAGGTAACAGTGCGCCGGATCCGGGCAGGGGCGGCTCTGACCCCATCTGTTCAACATTGATGGCGGGATAAAGATCTACCAGTGACTGACAGGTGCCCTCACTGTAACACTGCACCCGACGTCTGCGATGTGCGTCACTTGTTGTGGACGTGTCCATCAACGACTGACATTAGGCAACGGATAATCATGAAGGTGGGCTTGCGGTGAAATCGCGATTGTAATTATGAGAAATGGACAATGGACAATCGCTACACTGCCAACCTTCTCGAATACATAAGCGCAACTGGACTTCACTCCTTCTTTGAACTTTCTATCTCCTGCATCCCATTCCCCCTTTCTCAACTTATGCCTTGTGGCAAACTTTTCGAAAAAAAAAATAAAAAATAAAGGGCTTAGAGTGTGTAAGTGACGCGTCAAAACCGTTCTACGGGAGTGAACTTGCTTTTTTAGAAGAACATGTGACTCTGACTGCATCTGATAACACCTGCCACTGTATATTGTGCACGTTTCGCTACATAGACGTTAGTTGTCAGTCTGCCGTTTCTTCGTTTCGCCATCAGGCAAATCTGCAACCGCGTTGCTTTATTCATGTTAGGTTTTACTTACCTGGGGTTGCTCAGGTTCTGCTTGCATAATGCAGATAAAACAGTACAAATAAAACCAGGCAACCAATGACTGCATAACTACCAATTCTGCTATGTACACACATTGAGCAACGCTTCAGCATACTGCCATGTTCTGCCGTCGAGCTGGAATCCTCCGCGGTATACTCTGTTGTCATTCTCTTTGTGACTGCGCTGTTTTTTTGTAGGTTGTTTTACGTCGTGTTCTTCTTTCATGCTGCCCCATTCTTACATGTGCACGGTGGAACTGTCATGTCAAGATTCTCGCGGGAAGCTTGAGAAGGCAGTGCTGCCATACACTAAATGCACCCGTCAGCGACTCTTCTGCGATCCGTTCTTTCGATTTCTTGCCATTGGTCAGGTCCGCCTTCGATGAAGAAGCCGATAAAAGGCATCTTCGCTTGGTTCTCTGTCATGACGTCACAAAGCACTACTACAATGCTATAGCAGAACAAAATAAAGAACTAGAAAGAGCCGAAACAAATTAGGGCCAATATATCATTAGAATAATTCTTAATCTCTGACGGGTAACACGTAAGATTAGGAAACAAGGTGGTCTTCAGTTGGGCCCACGTCATGTTCGCCGAATTATTGCCCGACGCGTTCGGTGTGTGTTGGTGGAAATGCCTGAGTGATGCGTGCTCTATTACCTGAGTGTTTTTATTTCTTTCAAGGCAGAAAACTGGACTAGTTGGTGTGTCAACATGAATAAAAAGACTAGCGCATTTAATACGGACACAGACACAGTCCTGTCTTCTTCTATGTCCGTGTCCGTGTTAAATGCGCTAGTCGTTTTATTAATGTTTCTATTTCTAGATCGATGGGGGGGGGGGGGGGGAGAGCGGGGGCAGGCTAGGAGAGAATGAGTCATTTTTGCCGGGCCCCCCATAAAAATTAGGCAACGTTTACAAAGTGTCATTCTGCAACAGCAGTTGGGGAGTCTGCGCTCGGGGTGAACCATGTATCTGGACTTGGCACTCGAACGGCGCGGCAATGAACTGCCTTTCAGCTTTCTCCCTCTCTCTCTACCTCCCACTCCTTCATTTTTATTTTCTCAAAACTGGGAAACTTGTCCTCAAAACTTATCGCGCTAAACTTGCCCTAAACTGGCCACTGGTTTTTCTTTTTGAGCGGCTTTCAGGAGAGGTCCCTATACAACCTAATGACCCTCGATGGATTGGAGCCTGGTGGTTCGGCTACATCTTCGTAGGTCTGGGCATCGTCGTGAGCACGCTGCCCATGCTCTTCTTTCCGAAGAAGATCCGCTCCAAGTCGGAAGCGAACAAGGAGGAGGCGATCTCCAAGGAAAAGAGCCTCGCAACAGAGATCAGAGGTATAGTGCATGTTCTTTTGGCTACCATGTTCCCACTTGCTTTTTAGGTGGCGCTCATAAGAGGGTCATGCTAGGGTGCCTCGATGCCAGTGAGAACGGCGTAACTGGCATCGAGGCACCCTAGGTTGGTCACCACTTCTGATGTGGCTCAGCAGCAGCAGAGATGTAAGAAGTGCGCAGTAAATGTTATGTTCAGCTGATAACTGCGGCAAAAACATGGCAATGGAGGCAAATCTAATCATTCATGGTAGCCCAAACGTATTTTCAAAGGGCTCAGAAGCAATTATATAGTCAGATTTTGCGGTTGATTGACGCCTAAAGAACCTGGACTTGCTGCCGTGTGGAATATAATATCGACGACAATGCACCCGTCCTTGCTGTTGTTATGGCTGTAAACCGCCATGTGACATGTATCGATGAAATATTCTGGATGAGCATCCACGTAAAAATGTGTATTGGTAGTATCCCATGAAGCGCATTGCTGTAACCTAAGGTGATCAAGAAAGGTATAACGTGTTACAAAGCACGCAGGAACTCCTCTTCGCATTACGGGGTCGGCTTCTTTTGGAGCACCCCATCAGCGCCAATGGGCAGAACGATGCGGTTGGGTGGGACCATCGGATTTGTGTGCGTACGTGTGTGTGTGTGTGTGTGTGTGTGTGTGTGTGTGTGTGTGTGTGTGTGTGTGTGTGTGTGTGTGTGTGTGTGTGTGTGTGTGTGTGTGTGTGTGTGTGTGTGTGTGTGTGTGTGTGTGTGTGTGTGTGTGTGTGTGTGTGTGTGTGTGTGTGTGTGTGTGTGTGTGTGTGTGTGTGTGTGTGTGTGTGTGTGTGTGTGTGTGTGTGTGTGTGTGCTTCCATACGCGCGAGTGTCTACGTGAGTGAACTGAGAGATAGTTAGTTAAAAGAGTAGTACAGCGGACTTCACAGGCGCAAGTGACAGCACCGTTCGCAAAACCCGAACGGAAATGCAACGTATTAAGTACGCTGTAAGCACGAATCACCTTGAAAGCGAGTAAAAATGGAGTAACTTATCTAGCGTACTCCCTATCAGAGTCAACGTATTGGGCGCGCAATTCACCTATGGAGCGAAGCCGCCATTGCGTCCCATAGCGTCCAGGAGCAAGGGAGATCACGTGAGTTCTCTTACTGCTACGGGAGCATGCGCTCAATTTAATTTACGCGTTTCAGAAGATAAATGTCGCGTTTTTCTCTGCGATTTTGTTTGTTGTCGAGTGCCAGCATTGCACATTTTGATATTGCGCTGTTGATTGGATTGGTGAAGTTTATTTGAGCTTTTTCCATCGTCCTTTACTGCTCTTTACGTAGATGTCGAACGTCCGCGTTGCAATTACGAAGATTTTACTCAAAGTTCCCGTATCTTCTTATACTTAACCTCAGGACTCCTATCAACGCGTTCAAAGGTCTTCTGTGATGAATTATTACGTCAAAGAAATATTGTGTAAGATGGGAATAAACCTCTGTGGGGAAGAGTATTTTTAGTGCCGAAAGTATGCACCAGGGCTTGAAAAGGATAATTGGCATTCTCAAAAAGTGGTAGCGCTCGCTGCCATAGTTGATACAGGGCTGTACTCGTAGCACAAGAAAAGCTAAGGATTATCTCCACCAAACCCACCTCACAGCCCAGTCAAACCGATTTCGTCGAGGCGGGTGAAAAGGTCTACATTTTGCTTTATTTTTGCCTCACTTATACAGGATACATCTTTTTTAGACTGTATGGGTGATGTTCTGTTATCGCATTGAGAAAAGAAAACGTGAACATAGGTTACACAACAGGGCAACTCAACCACTGAGAATTAAAGCAGGTTCTTAGCAAGCAACATCTCCTAGCCTGCCAGTTTCGGTTTGATAACGTTGAAAGTAAAGGTTACGCACCCATAAATACTCTTGCATAGAAACCACCAATAATATTGATTTCAGTTGAACTTTTCTTTAAATGTTGAAATACATGACGCATATCAGAACACTTATAGATACAGATGTACCCGCGCAACAGAAGTCAAAGTAGAAGCGGAATAAAGATTACTTCAGATTATGCCCAGTTTTAACTAAAACGTCTCAGGCGGGATGTTTTTACTGCTCTCAGTACCACAGAGCTGTAAAGGTCGACGGCAATAAATCACAACTTCGCATAAACCGAAAGTTGAAATTAAGCCAGCTGGAATTTAAGATACTCCATTGCTGTGCAAATTCTTGCGAAATTACCTAAACATCCATAGTTTGTGTTTTAAGACTCTTAGTTGTTTGCTTGTTTTCAGAGGGCCTAGAAGGAATCGGAAGGTTGGCCCGAAATCCCGTCTACGTCTTCAGGCTTCTTGGAGGCATCGCCAGCTACATCGCCTTCGCTGGCTATTACATCTCCTTCCCACGCTACACGCAGCATCAGTTCTCCCAGACTGCATCAAAGGCTAGTCTTCTTGCTGGTAAGTTCGCAGCCCCGCTTATTTCGACGTCAGTTCACAAGGAACACGCTTCCGGTCTTTGAAACGCATAATAAAACAAGCGCCTCTACTTGTTTTACGAAATCAAGGCGTAAAAACAAGCATGAGCATACATAAGCATCAAGTTTCTTTCGAGCTTGCTTAGCATAATGAGAGAGGTAAGGCTTGCTAAGATTTCGGATGAGAGTTTCGTTAATCTTAACAGGGTAACTTGAGGTGCTTTTATAGGAAGAATTATTGTTAGTTCCTAGTACACTGATCACTCCAGCCATGAACTCTCAGCACCCACCCAACTCCAACCCAAACATACAGTCACAGAAAGGAAACGAAAACAGACAACAAAATAAAGTACTTTCTGTGTGTTTTGATGTCCCTGCAGCGAGTCTCTGCGAGGAAATGAAATCGATGCGAGACGTTATGAACGAGTTACATACTCAGTAAACGCTCTGCTTTTTAGTGCTTCAGAATATCTTTTATTGAGAAAGCTTTACTTCACGCTGTCAAACCCGATTATGTACCTTCTGCGACGACTGATCTTATGTGTGTCCAAGACGGAACTAAGCAACAGTCCACTTATAGGTAATTCACATATATCATGGCATACGCCCGGCTTACCCCAGGTCATCTGGGTGGACATTGTCCACCATGATGGCCAGGGTCAAACCACGACAACCTTTTTTTGTTCGGGAAGGGGGGGGGGGGGGGTCGACAGAAGACGTTTCACATCAACCGCAACAACAAATTCAGCTGCGCCAATCAAGAACAAGTGCGCAGCTAGGGAGCAACTGTTTATCCGTCTCAGTGTAGTACACACATCTTGGAGCTGCCACTACGATTACAACTAATAAGAGAACTAAGCTTTCCGTGTGCAATGATGGGTACTTAACAGATTATGCACAAGTCTCAAATTTTTAGCAACATCACGGCAACGTTGAACAGATAGTCGTTCGGCGTTCCGTGCACGATCCCAAAGACTAAATAGGCGAAAGCAAGCGCGTGCGCACGTTGTCATTCATTTCACCTCTCCGGTACACATCGCTGTAGGCTGCACTACGCTGCAAGCACGCTGTACGCATACGCATGCCATCCGTCTGGGAAATGATGCCGTGACATAGCCACACTTATTGTCGCACCTCTCATTTCTGTTGAGTACTGCCAGGTGCGGATGGAACACGTACTAGAACTAGCTTCCAGCAGGAGGCGCTGCGTGAGACGTAAGCGCGGTCCCACTATATGAAAACAGCCTTCAGACGCGTGGCTTTGATTCTGTTCGCTTACTGTTGTGGCATTCGCCGCCCCATTGCCGCCTTTGGTTTAGGAGGTCGAGCAATGAAAGTACAGCGCTCTTTGATTTGTACAATCATATTACTGCTGCCCTTCACAATATTACCGAAAAGTTGGAGGGCTGTGCAGCCAGCTTACTCAGGCCATGCAGGGTGCATGGACGCTGAGCGTCACCGTGCAGCAAAATCTACCTTCTTTTGCATTTCGTCAAGAAGAGCAAGGCTGATTCGTAATCTACTATGGCTGAGTCGTGTGCCTCTACACTGGGAATTCACGCAGGGCCCACATATATATTGTCAAACGTCATCGGCATCATTCTGGGCGCCATATTCGTGCACAAGGTCAGGCCGACACCAAGGGTGGTCGGCATCCATGCTACGGTCGTCGGCATCATAGCTGCCGTCGGCATCACTTCACTCATGGCCATCAACTGCGGCTCAGTACAGTACCCGGTCGTTCCAGATGCTGTTGGTGGGTGAGCGGCTATTTTCACTCAATGTTTAAGGCGCTGTATTGCAGAACCCGAGTTCGCAGGATCGAATCTTGACCACGGAGGCTGCTTTTCGATGAAGGCAAAAAGCAAGGCACCGGTGTATTGTGTGGTGCCAGTGAGCTGTAAAGAACCCCAGCTGGTCGAAATTTTCGGAGCCCTCCATTACAGCATCTCTCGTAGCCCGAGTCGCTTTGGAATGCTGAAACATAAAATTAAACCAAGCTTTCGACCGTCTTTAGCAGTAAAATTTTTAACTCGTTTTCCCTAGAGCAACATGAAAGTTTCGCGCAGTTTATACTTCAAATTTTGACAGTATGTGGACAGTTTGATTCCTATCCTTATTCTTTTTTACATGCACAGATTGAGCATTCAAAACCAGTGCAGTGATGGTTGCGAGTGTTCTACGAGGGTCCATCGTCCAGTGTGCGATCCTGTCACAGGGACGCAGTACTTCTCCGCATGTTTTGCCGGCTGTCCGACCAGCGCCTCTAACGAAACGGTGAGTCACCAAGTGTTGCTTTGTTTCCAGTGTCGGAAAAGTCCAAATGAGAGAGATGTGATGTTTCAATGGGCTGTGCTATTCTCAAAAACTCGAGCAAGCACATGTACATTCCCTGGCACAGATATGAGTCCAAGAGTGCCGATAACCGTAGAGATCGCAGAACTGCAGTTCAGTGTTTACAAGCAATGACGGTGACCAAAGTGATGCACTCCAGAAAACTGGACTTTGCTCTTTTTCTTTTCCCGTGGCTTTTCTGCTGCGCAAATACTGTTACTTGTTGTACAGCAAATGTAGAGTTAATAACACAGGAATAAGGACATAAAAATTAGATCTTTAGACCAACAGTGAAAGTTATTTATCTCCGTCCTCTACTATTTTGCAGGGTTTCGACGAATGCCTGTGCCTGCAGTCTGAACATGGTATGAACAGGTTTACACAAGGCAGTGTTATTAACGGCAAATGCGAGCAGGACTGCTTCGACGCAATGGTAATCTTCGCCGCTGTGGTCTTCGTAATCCAAGTCATACTGGGGACGACTCATGTCGGTTCGACTCTCATCATGCTGAGGTTTGTGCAATTACCTTGTTGAGTTATCGGGACTAAGACCACAAACATTGTGGAGAACGCTTAAAGGTTCGCCTTTAAGGGCACCACGCGATAGCGCAGACTGCCACCCCTCATATACAAAACCCCGCTTTAACCAAGCCATATCAACCTTCTTTAGTGGCCAGGGGGTAACGTGTCTAACACAGAACAAAGATCCTGCAGACTGATTTTCTGATTCTTAGGCAAGGACAATTGGAGAGATGAGACATGCCTATGTTTTTTCAGTATACAAAGTAAGCATGGTGATGATGCTTTAAGACGGGTTAAGATACACAAATTTCCGGATTGATTCAAAGCTGTGAGTGCTGTACCACAATATGAACGTTGGTCATTGAGTCTGAGTCTGACGCTATGAGCGTCAAGATCATATCTCTAGCTATATAGAAAAAAAAAAATTGCCCAATCTTGGCAGTAAGCAAACATTTTGGTTTCGCTGTGCAGATGCATAGAACCCAGGGACAAGAGCCTGTCTCTGCTGACGATGTCAGCTCTGATGAATGCCTTCGGTAAGTGGAAGAACCAGTTTCTGTGGGCGCTTTAGCTTTGTGCATGCTCGAGAATTAAACGAGAAGCCGAGTTAGTGAGTTGCGGCACTCCAATTGTTGCGGCTTTGTTGTAACCCATTAATGCTTTCGTTCAGTTTTGGAAATTTCCCAATTCCTAGTTTCAATTTGTGCGAACATTTTAGCTATCGCATACGCCCCGTGCACCGCCTATAGGGGCGCCACTGAAAGCCGTCTAGTGCTTGTTTTGGAAAGTCTTTCCGCGATACGAGTTGCCGCTGTTCATGCGTCGCTGCGAGGATTGACGATGTTCGAGAGGATTTCTTTTTCAACTCCTGCCGATTTTTTTCTGGTGGCCTGAAGCATAAAGTTAAGGTTGGCTTTTGTGCAGAGGCGAAAACATTGATGCTGCTGCCACCCGATAGAAGCTAATGCGTACGCACCCCAGGTGCCTCCTACAAACAAGCGCTAAATGACCAGCTGCATTTTTGAGCGCTGCTTTTCTGTGGGTGTGCGGCATCGACTGATCAATTTCTTTAACAGAATAATCGCTGTTTTTTTGTTTTTCATTTACTCTTCCTTTGTTTTGCAAGCTCTTTTATTGTGTGCTCATGGTGACGTGCCTCCATATAATATATGAGACATTCTGCGCCACCCGCCATTACACTATGCCAGTACCGCGCTCTTATAT
Source organism: Amblyomma maculatum (assembly GCF_055883805.1). Taxonomy (NCBI): domain Eukaryota; kingdom Metazoa; phylum Arthropoda; class Arachnida; order Ixodida; family Ixodidae; genus Amblyomma; species Amblyomma maculatum. Next base: position 343,940,575 of record NC_139344.1, read on the forward strand.
GCATATCCCTTCATCGGCCGAATTCACAAGACTTTAATGCAATGTCGCTAACGGTCCCATATCGCAAAATATTCGGCGTCACTGTCATTCGCCAAAAGCGTAGACTGATGGGCGAGCTGGTACGACATTCTAGGAATAATGCAGCGCACCTACCATTACAATGCCGTCGGAGACTTTCAAGCTCTAGTTTCCCCTCCATTTTATTTTTATTTAACTTTTTTTTCTTGTGGACTATCTGCTTACTATTTTACTCCAGTCTCTTCTTTTTTTTCCTGATTTTCTGTTCTGTACATCTGTCTCTCTCAACACACTTTGTCATTTTTTTTTTTTGTATATCCGTTGAGGTTGAGAGGTTGACATTGTTGCTGACTGCAGGGGAGATTAGCCTTTAGGGTTCTGCCGGCATTTTATATATCCATTGTTTTGTTGCTGTTCTTTGCTTTTCCTGTTCTGTTTCCTTTTCCTCGTTTTGTCTTCTGTGCCGGTTTGAATGCTACCTTTTGGAGGCTTTTTTCTTTTTTTTCTAGGCCAGCGTAGACCGACTGACCACTCAGACCTCGTTTCCTTTATCTTTTCTAATCGAATTTTTTTTTTAAATTACCTCAATCAATCCACCTGCAATGACCGCATTGCCGTATTTTTCTCGGTTTTTAAAGAAAAAAAGATAATAGGAGTAAACATCAACACTGGGGTACTGCTTCCATCATCGATCAATAAGGATAGCCCTGAATTACAAACATATTACATTAAACCTTCTGTAGCAAATTTGATGACGCCATCTTTACCATGGAGCTCACTTGTGCAGTTATTGCTATTAAACCGTAAAAAAAAAATGCATGTTCTGAATGCGTGAACTCGAGTAGGAAAAATCTCGCGGTATGTTTTGGTGCACCCTGGAAGAAACACCGCGATATTTAAGTAAGGTTGGTGAGAACACCACACCAGCAAAGATTTCACACATGGCCATCCTGTTGTGAGCACTAACGTATCTTGAGATAACATTGGCATGTGGACCCGGGCAGTACATTTACGTTGCGTATTGCTTTCTATCCTGACAGCCTTCATACCGTACCCGCTCATCTACGGCGCACTAACGGACGCCTCGTGCATCGTCTGGGAAGATCGGTGCGGCGAGCGTGGATCCTGCTGGCTGTACGACCTCAAGAAACTTCGCTACCTCATACACGGAGTCACAACGGCGCTGCTGTTCACTGGCTGCATATTCCAGGCCTGCATGGCTTACCACTGCAAGCGCATCAAAAACTTCTACGAAGATGAAGAGGACGCTGACGCCAGGCGTGGGGGCGCATTGCCTGGAGACGGTGTTCAGGAACCCCTCAGACAGGCTGGCACAGAAGCGCAGGAGTTACACGCGATTGGTGCCGGCGCTGAGCACCGCCCGAGGACAAGAACGACGAGCATTGATAGCTGGGAGTTTCAGAATTTTAACCAGATAGTCAACGTGACGAAGTGAATGCCCTTATTTATCGTGGCTATCACGTGACTCTTCTTCGGCCTTGGGCCGTCAGAACAAAGGAACCCTATTGTTCTTCTGTGCTAACCTTGGTCCTTATTGGCTGAGGGGGCGAAATAATAATTCAGCGAAAAACTTCTCTTTACGTAAGCGGAACGAACACGAATCGCCCTTGTTTTTTGTTGTTTTTCTTTTTTTTTAGTCTAGAACCACTGCAAGTTAGCAAAATCGGGTAGTACAATAGGTCTATACAAGCAATTTAACTATGCAGAAGTAGTCTTCGATGGCAGAGATATATTTTTAAATAAGCTTTTAAATTCTTGATATTCATGAAGTGCTCGACGGGATCACGAAAAAGAGTAAAATTGAGTGAGTGTTGCAACTCCATTCGGTCAAACCCCATCTGTTTCTAGATTAAGAAGTGAGCAAGTTGCTTAAAGATGCGCTACAACTATCTGTTCTGAAGTTCCGCCTCTGCCTCATGTTGAAAGGCACACATTGTCTGAAAATGACCAAGAAACGCTTACGAATTATTGTCGTTGTGTTTTGCTTAGATCAGGTATGATCCAGCAGAAACCTTCACAATGACGACTACATGGCAATTGCTTCCGGACTGCAGGGGCAAAAAAATACTTTTCAAAATGCCAAAATCTTTATTGATTTGCTTATCATACTCATTTTTTTTTTCAAGGGGAGCAATAGGGCTACTTCCGGAGGCTAGATGTCAATCACTTGTGAAGTGAAAACAAAATTTGGTTTTATTTCGCTAACCACGCAGGGCACAAATTTAGCCGTCTACAGCGTGGCAGCGTGGCTTGTTAACAGTAGATGTCTCATGTCCGAAAAAAATATCTGGCATCCGGTGTTCGCTGAAGACTCCGAAATGACTTAGCAAGGCTGTCGGACTACATGGCAAGGAAGGGTACCAGGTATTAATAAGTTGAGATGGAGATTCGCCCTTCACTTTTACGGGCAGAGGCAGAAATGGCTGCCACTCAACGGAGCCAAAAGGTTTCAACCGCTAACGGTGTAAATTCTGTCGAGGGCGGAGTAAAACGTATCCTGACTCTGGTTCCTTCGGGAACATGCAGGCGCGTGACCACCGTCGAAGGTGGAAGGAAAGGAAAAAATAACTGAAAAGAGGAGCAGAGTTTATTAGAGACAAGCGATGGATGCCACTCTTCCATCAAAGTGGTTCTGTGGGAGCTTGTTTTTAGGGTTTAAAGGAAATGTACGCTGTTTGTTGGTGGGTCTATTGGAAGCGACACCTTTAACGGGCGGCGCACAAAGTGACGAAGACATGCTGCTAGCCCAGTGGGCCTGACAGCAACGCCTTCTGAGTGCACGTCAGCGACAGTCAGAAGATCCTACTCTCGAGGGGACAACAAACAGAAGCGTACAAAAGTAAAGGAGTACAAAGAATGCTAAAATGCGCAAAAGGTGCACGTAAAGAAATGTGCTTATAATATGTTTTACTATGAAAATGAATGAAAGCCCAATGCTGTGCATTTCCGTAGGATTGGCCCATCTATCCTCTCTTATGTTTCAGTGAACAAGCATAAGAACCCGCAGCCAGCGATTTCATCGATGTGACTTTGTCTGGTGCTCCTTGACCTTGAAATAAAACATTTTATGGCCACTCGCGGCAACATGAATAGATCAGCTTCGCTTGCAACTCCACGAGAGCACTACGCCATCACCGCAGCCCACCGTCCCGCCTGCTTGAGTGCCAGTCTCTCGAGGTGTGTGCTGCATGTCATCGTCTTCATCATCATCCATCTGTGCGCGATAATTACAAAACACACCGCTATCATATTGCCTCTTAAGGCGATTCAAGGAGCCGCGAAGTTTTATAGTTCGTCATCAATGATGCCCTGATCATCAGTTTCGCCGATCTTTATCTTGAAATCAGCTCGATCTCAAATACTGAGCCTCGAATGGAAACCTATACTGAATTGAAGCCCTGAATTCTAGAACATCAAAGTAGCATTTGGGTTAACCACACTATATCTTCTGCCATACTTTTATTTTAATACTGCTCGCAATTTGAGCCTTCAGCGTGGAACGGCGGTGACCACTATTGACCTTTGACCTTTAGGCGACCCCCGTAGACGACCCCAAGCTAGGAGCTGCCAACTTGGGTCTCTCGTTTCACATGGGACGGTTATGTCGGAATCCTGCTAGGACCCAGGCATTTACCTTACCCCTATAGGCCACTAAGACACGTTCATATCGATTGGTTAAAGCGGGGCTTTATATGGGGGCTGAGGAAGAAGAAAAAGAGAAGAAGAACGCTCGGTCGCCCACAGCTAATGCTTTCGCTGAATATTTGGTTCAGCAGCGTTGAGCCCTTGTAAAATTTTTATTCAAGAAACAAAAGTCATAGCAATACAATGGCATACCAAATAATATCAATGTGTGCCCCAAGATCGTTACTGTCATGAAGCAAAATTTTGTTCCATGTGCCAACGAACGCTCCTCTACAGTACTCCGCCGGGTAAGGGCACCTGGAATATAGCTCTTCAAAGCCTCCTAGCAAATTCTTTGTCGCACTTGCGTTGTTGGCGTAAATCTGGGGAAATGGTCTGTACCCACGAAGCGAAAATAACCCCTAAATTTGGTGTCGAATTTCATCGAAATGTGAAAACGACAAAATTAAGGCTGAAGACAAGTTGAATTAAATTTAAAAAAAGAATATGAAAGAAGATTGAGACAATCGAAATATCCCGGAAAAATAGGGCAAACTCTGACACAATTTCAAAACTACTACAAATTACAGACATCTACCAAAGGCGATGATTAAGTTCTTTAAGGGTGCCGATAAAACTATTTCGTTGCACTTTCACTTTAATTATCAGTATTATTTCCTCTTCCGCTTCCTTCGTCTTCCTCTTCTAAACGTTAGCCACAGCCTTCAGGCTTCTTCCGTCACTTGTCTCTGGCTTCGTCATATTCGTAAATGTTTTCCATTGATGCGATTTTTGTTTGACGTGAACTGCTGCATAACCACCCTGACGGGAACAACTTACAGGATACTTGATTAGTCAAGGGTTCGACGAAAGTTCGTCTGGTCAGGCATGGTAGTTGAGTAAAAAGAGTTTCAGTCACTGACCAAGTCAATATGAAAAAAGAAGACGTTTCGGAACCCCTACGGGTTCCTTGATCACGGGTTCCTTGATTGTGATCAAGGAACCCGTAGGGGTTCCGAAACGTCTTCTTTTTTCATATTGACTTGGTCAGTGACTGAAACTCTTTTTACTCAGGATACTTGATTGAGGTTTTCAGCGAAGGAGAACATGCTGAAAGCGTAGGAGGTAGGTGAGAAAATGTGATTTTTCTTCGATGCCGACTGGGCCCTCAGATAAAGGAAAAAGTACTCGTGCCCCTTCCAGTATGTGTACCTCGTACCAGACACGTTGAATATATATATATATATATATATATATATATATATATATATATATATATATATATATATATATATATATATATATATATATATATATATATATATATATATTTTTTTTTTTTTTAATTCTTGACAAGCACACGCAGATTGAGTTGTCTTTATCGCCTTTACAATCCAGGGGCTACGCTGCGCAAGCTTCACTCAAGTGTACAGGTTTTTTGTCTTGCATTACCTGGCAAGCTTCACAGATGAATCAGCAATATTCTTTTTTTCTAGAGTGCATAGCTTGACAACACTTTGCAGGTGTATCGTGACGTGAAGCTACCAAGAGAACGAGGCGACTACATAGTGGCAGGAACAAGAAGAACCAGAACGGTTTATTTGCAGGCATTTTTATACAGGCCGTGGGCGCCACTGCGATAGGTAGTACAGCACCTGTCCGATACAGCATTCAGTTGATGAAAAAACACATCACAAGAAATTTTACTCGGAGAATATATTAATCACGCTAGTTGCTGAGAAACCAGCCTCTGGCAAGAAATTGTTTTCATGCTTCATAGCGGACTAGGTGTGCATTTTTAGAGCACAGCTCAACGTCAAGGATGAAGCGTTTATTTCGCTGGATCTAGCCTTTCGGCGAGCGTGCCATTGATGCGCATGGCTCTTAGAAACCAGAAATAAAATCACCTTCTCATAGTGTAAAAATGGAGTCATTGCAGATATCTGAACAAGTATACATTAAAATAGTTTGACATTCAGCTGACCGCCAATATCACCACAGAAGTGTTTCTATCAAGAAGGGGACTGCAGTCGCATTAAGCCCAGTTTACATCAATACCTCAATAAAAAATAAGAACTATGCATATGTCGTGAGAGCTACTTTCAAACTTGACAAAATAAATCTATGCCTTTCTCTGAATAGTGCTTCGCGGCGGAATAACATCTAGGAACGGAAGTATTGACTTCGTGCGCTGTAGAAATAAGTCAAGTTCTGCGTTATCTCCCCTTTTGCTATTCGTCGCTAGTGAAAGTTATACAACAAGATAATCCCTAACTGATCTCCATCTCGCATGGTAGCGATTACTGCATGTAGAAGTAAAAGAAGAACTAAAGGCTGGGAAGACGACGAAGAAGACGGCTGGCTGCTTGTCCGGTAAAATGCTACAACGCAACGCTCTCTTCGCAGTCCTGGCCATTAGCCTTCTGACGGATCTTTCCCTGGCTGTGCCTCGCTTGGAAGGTGTCAGGTAAGGTTAGTGTGAGTTTCAAAGCGCCGTTTTTTCATCTGCAGGCCCGACACCCTTCGTCCAGTATGAGCTGCTGTGTACAAATGCAGTTATAAAGTGTCACGTAAAGGTCATCAGTTCCACGTGATGACTGACGCAAATCAACAATATGAACCCGCCTAAAGTTGCAAAACGATGTGTTCCACATCACCAGGGTATATGCGAAAATGTAAATTGCGATACGGTCTAGCAGTGCTTGCTGCTGTAAAGATGTGGGAGTGCCCTGATGTACTGGAATATTGAAACAGTACTGTAATCTTGTACGGTACCAACAGCCCTAGTTAATCAAGGCCTGCCTATGATCTCGCAGTCGTCGTCCGCATTAAATGGTTTTCATTGTGGTAGCCATTTATCGTTGATGTTTCACATCATCGATTCGCCACGTGACACATGGGGTACAAGTCAGTCATCTGACCAGAGTGCATCCTCTGGTCACATTTTTAAAAAATTACCATTCGCATGCAGCTGCAACCTAAATATGTTTCGCACCATTCGAACAAACGTATAGATTTTGTGTTTTTCTCTGAGTCATGCTTTTACAAAAAGAGTTTTAGAAATGCACACAGCTGGATCACCGTTTGCGTAAGTCGAATCATGCATGCATTGCCTATCCAGGGTGTGGAGGGTATGCATATGCATAAAGATGCTGCAGAATACTTTTTGTACCTATATAACGACTTTGGTTTCTACGTCGAGAGGGGTAAAATTGCCATCAGGAAAAGTGTAAGGGAGAAAGGAACGGCTTGTACAGCACAATTCAGCGCAGGTTTGCTGGAGGCATTTGCAGAAGAGGACTGGGATGATCTGGCTGTAAACGCCTTTGGAAACGCCTTAGTAAACTCCATTTTGCTGATGATATACACGTATATGTAACTGAGGCGACAAACCCAAGACAACCATTGATAGCCCAAACAGGTACAGCACGGTGGGTCTAAGGATTGATATCAAATTACCAATAAAGCTGAAGTAATTTTCAGTTGTTGTCTTGGAAGGAAACAACATTTTACAATAATCGGAGTAATGTTGAAATGGCACGTGAACGCAATATTTAAGGCCGATAATAACCACATATCGGGACCATTAGAAATATATAGCTCGGAGCATAAGAAATGAGCTGCAACACATTTGGCAGCAATTCTTGGATCAGAAATATTCTATCATTATCCATCAAGAAGGAAGTATATAACAATTATGGCTTGCAAGCTCACATTCTGCAGAAAGCTTGTAGTCTGAAGAGGAGCGCTGACATTAATTTGAGGAGAAAGTGGCAAGCTATGAAAAGGAAGATCATGTATGTAGTATTAAAAGACCGGATGGCAGCAAATGGGGTCAGATAAAAAAAAAAAACGTCAGTTAATGATTTCCACGCTGTAATCAAGAAGTAAGAGTAGGGCATATAGCAAATATGAAATAAGATGACCGACAGTGTCTTACGGTGTTTCAAGGTGTCAGGAGTGTCAGAAGTGCCAAGGTGTCAGGCAAATGGATTGCAGCAAGTTTATAAAGATAACATATCCTCATTAGGTGCTGAAAGAGTTAATTCAAGACCAGCAGGCGAGGTGCCTCTTGCAGTTAGCGCAGACAAGCTGATGGTGTTTTCTTCGTATTACAGATTATTTCATTGGCTTTTCCTGAAAACATCACTAATACAGTAAGAGTAGTCATATTGCGTGGTTTTAAGCAACCTTGCGGCACAAACGCTCTTCGTGGACTGGTGGCTTTCAGCACTGAAACGTTTTGTTTTTCCATCGGCGTTAGTGCATCTATGTGCATTTCGTGAAAGCATTTTCCCACTTCCCTTCTCCGATTCAGTAAGGTGGCCGTGTTATTATGGCATCTGATGCTGAGTTAAAGTCGCAGAAAGGAATCGCAACTACTGAGGCCGCATTGCTATGCAACCGAAATTCACAGGAAACCCATGTGCAGCGCGATTACAATAACGGCGAGATTAGTCCAGAACGATCCGTTGAAGTGTCCCTCCAAGGAGATTACATAAGTGGGTTCGTTACAGCCAGGACGTTAATCCTGAAATACTTTTTCGTGATACCACGCTTTTACGGTACCGATGAGCCTGCACCATCGCCTGTCATCAGCGCTCAATCGGTAGCCCTCGCATGCAACCACAAAATATCACATTCCTACATGTATCAAATAGTCTATCTGCCTTGTGTATTATGATGGGCCATGAGGGAAAACATTTACCTACGCCTGGTAAGCATAAGAGCCACAATACCTGCGTTTTGAAGCCAGTGATCAACGACTGTCCGAACATGACAATCGATAGCGTGCTTCGATTACGCGAGATTCTGCGGTTTTATAACATATGTGATAAATATTTAGCGATCTAAGTCAATTATGCTGGCGTTTCATGATCAGACAGAACGCTGTGCTTTGTTAAATTAAGGCTGTGTTTGCACTTCACATTCCTAATTCGTACCCAAATGAAGCTATGCTGAGGAAATTAAACACCACGCATCCTGATTTACCGGCATCACAACTTCGGGTCCATATTTATCTTTAATGTGAAGGAAGATACAACGAATGCTTTGCTCTAAGTTTTGGTGTCTTTCCTCGTTCCAGAATTCACGAAGCCGCAGGAGAGCACCTCAAAGTTACCGCAAGGACGGCTTCAGCTTCAAATCAAAGGGACCACAGTCTGGAAGAACACCAACAGCGCTCTGGAAATGGTATGCTAGTTCTGCCAGCAAAATTCAGCGATATCTTGCATTGCTCTTCCGAAGGATAGGTGAAACTGAATTATAAAATGAAACTTGTGAATAAGCCAACAGCCATACATTAATGCACGCATTATAAAACAAATGTCTGCTACCGCTTGTTATCGCTTGCTATCGCCTGCGAGTCAATGCTTATATACTGCATAATTTGCAATGCGAAAGGTTGCAAGTTTCAGCAAGACAATTTGTTACAGGAGTGCAAACCTGTTTCAATAATTTAAAGCAACAGGCTCGAAAGAAAGTCGTACAAGCCAAAGAGAGACATGATAGAGTCTCTCCTGTCTTTCCTCTGCCTTTCTTCGCGCTCTTTATTTGAATCCTGAATCGCAACCAACCAGCTCCGCCCTCCATCCTAGTTCAGCTATGCTTCGGTACACGGAATCTGAATATATTATCCGTCATGCCTGCAATGACAATAGCTTGGTAATCGGTAAAGATAAAGTGTGCTCGGTGGACAAAATTCACTGCGCCAGAGCTCCGACAGATGTCTCAATTTCGAAATTAAAAACAAATACACGGCTATTACTAGCGCCTGACTGCAAGTTTCCAACTACATTCAAGCACATAAGTGTGACATTCAAATATTAAAGTATTAAAATTAGTCAACCAGCTTATTAGCTGGCATGATTCACTCGTTTTTGGATATCAATTATTGCTGGTATTGCAGCGCCGTTAAGGCTTCATGATTTCCCAAAAAATCCCATTTTACAAAAATCTGGTTAACCATCGCTGAAGCACCCCGCATATACAACAAACCTTTTTAGCGAACACTTTCATATATTTCATAAAATACGAAGTGTGGAATAAAAAGGCAATTTCAGCAACATACTCAAAGGCGCAGCAGACGTAGTTTTTGTAAAGTATTTTTTGATTAGTAACGATTAACTAGCGATCACTAAATAACTTTTAAAATTAACAGTGGTAATGGAAAGTTAAAAGCTGGAGATAAGACAGTGCCGTATCAGATTTTGCAACGAATCTAATTTCCTCACAAAACCGCAACCAAACGCATTCGGCGCGCAGCAAGCCCTCCGAAAACGTCACGTCTGTTGGTGACGTGTTGTAACGACGATGGCACATATCACGGACCGCTTATTCGTGTCATGTACTTTCTTTTCCTCCTTCGCTTTCGGAAATTTTTTTCCTTGCAAGAAGGCTGAAGCAAAAAAAAAAAAAAAAAAAAAACAGTAATGTGCATGTCGTAGCACAGTAAAGCATGCTGTTCGAATTGAACGCCGTGCATATTACCACACATTATTAATGGTTATAGCGTTTCCTCCGAGATTTATTCGCGTATAACACCCTCATTTTTGGTTTTGTGGGAAAAAAAACTTCAAGATTTCCGCACGCTGAATGGATTTAGAAAATAACTTACTCTTTTCAAAAATTGATATGGCATTCCTTTCCCATGACTTCGAGCTTCCAAATGCGTAAAAGGTTAAAAAGTCACTTAGTGAGTTTTAGTTAATTAGGTTTATAATTAAGATAATGTAATGCGATGGCATTGAAGGCCCTGTTTACCAGAAGAACCGCCGTTGGCGTTGTTTGTGATGTGGTAGCTGGCAGCTGTCATGGTCCCGCACTGATTGGACGTATATGTTGCCTGACGTTACGTTTGGCAGGAGCAACTCCGGCCTCTCCTTTCATATGGGAGGGTGATATCAGAATCTGGTTGCCAAGACTGTTGGACTCACGTTACCCCTAAGCCACGTAGACACGCTAAACGGAGACGGGGCTTGCTTAAAGCGGGACTTTATATAGCTGATAACCTATGCTATCGCGTCATACCCATATTCTTTTTCATGGCAATATGCGCCCGCAGCAGCCGAAAACATTATTTCTCCATTCAGAACTGCCTATTTGTGTGTGTTCTGAAAATATCCACTGTAGCACCAGGGGTTCCAGTTAACAGTAACCAAGCCTATAAAAACCCCGGGAATGTTCTAGCCCAGTGAAACTACGTTTTGGTGGGCCAGTGGACATGTCTAGTCTGAAATATTTTTTTTTTTTTTTTAGTACGCCATAGTAAATTATTCGTTCATCATTGTCGCCACCACCACCACCAACCTGACTACACCCAATGCAGAACAAATATCTCCTCCATATCCTTCCATTAATCCGGTCTGTGGCAGCTGAATTTACATAATCCTCTCAAACTTATTGAACTCATCCGCCCACCTAACCTTCTGCCACCCCGTGCTGCGCTGGCCGCCCTCGTGGTTATCGTTCCTTCGCGTTACATGTCCTACCCACAACCCTTTCTTTAGTATTTCGACTCGAATGTCAATAATTCGCATTCGTTCATTGTTCCGTTCTGCACCCTTCCGTTCTTATAACATTACAACTATTACTTTCCTTTCCAGAGCTCTACGTGTTGTTTTTAGTTTAGTTTGAACTCTTTTCGTTAGCCCCTACGTTTATGCCTAACGACCGAATACCGGTAAAATACTGCTGTTATATGTATACTTTTCTCTTGGAGTATACTGGTGAACTGCCATTCATCATTTTAGAGTACTTGCGAAATGCGCTCGACACCAACTTTATTCTTCTTGTTA
>NC_139344.1:343957033-344047033 GCF_055883805.1 Amblyomma maculatum
CATTTGGTTGACGGTCACGCAATCAGACTGTCAAGATGTGGCTAGGCGACACGCGGGGAATAAAGGGAAAATAATCGTGGTCACATGAAACACTGCCATACTGCTTTGGGAGCGGGGTGACTGTTCCATTGGTGGAACATGTACTCTTTCGCTTGGCGTGCCGCTGCACTGCTCCTCACTGCTCGGCGTCTCTGCTCCATGCTGCCCAGAGAAATGCATCATTAGTAGTAGTAAAAAAGAGTTTCTTCGCTGAGCGTAATTTCATCTTTTTCTGCTACAGCACGTGGCCTCAACGAACCGTGCCTGGGCGACAGCGTGTGCAGCCACAACAATCCGCACGCGCGATGCCTCGATTCGATCTGCCGTTGTCCAGCACATTTCTATGCCTCCGGGGACAGCTCACTATGCCTCCCCGGTAAGCGAAGAGCACAAATCCTCCTCCGCTAGTATGAGACTGCCAGTTAAAGATTAATAGCAGTTCTTTCTGTGGACTCTTTATATGTCACCTCAGACTGTTAGGACAAGGCTACATGTCTAATCAATCTAAACGTCCTTTATCGGGTTCGGCTGTGTCTCACAATATTACGCACATTTCGAAAAACAAATAGTAATCATGCAAAATAAAAAAGTATATATATATATATATATATATATATATATATATATATATATATATATATATATATATATATATATATGTGAAGGAAAGGCCAACAGTCGGTGAGGCCAAGGAAAGCTTTCCTTGGCCTCGCCGACTGTTGGCCTTTCCTTCATGTATTATAACGAGCACCCTCATTTCCCCTTGATTGATCTGCTTATATATATATATATATATATATATATATATATATATATATATATTTTTTTTTTTTTTTTTTTTTTTTTTTTTTACGAAGACGCCGAAGCGGGCAGTGGCGCGGGGCGGAGCGCTTGGGCAAGGCTCATTGGCCATTAAAAGCATATTTCATCGTCATGTCATCACGTCGTTCTGTTTCTGTTGTGTCGCCGTGTTCCATCGCTTGTCATGCCACCACGTAACATTTGGTTGGAGGTGCGGTTCATCCCCATCCTCGCCTTGCACCGTCGACGCCAACCATACGCCGGGTCCATCGGCCGAAAGCCCGTCGAGATCGCCGCTCAGCTTTGCTCCAGCCCTTTGTGCTCAGACCCGACCAGCCGCTCTCCCCAGCCCCGTCCCCAGCCCCGAACACAACACACGACGACCAGGAAAAGCCCAAAGCCGACCCGACCGACCCCACTACGAAGCGACCTCACGACCACTCGAGCGAAGACCGCACCCCCGCCCAAGCCGTTCGGCGTGTCCAGGAGCCTTGGCCTTCGGCAAACGGTGAACATTGGACCTGATGCTCCGGGGCAAGCATTCATTCCATCTTCGCATTCATTGCAGTGCCAAGCATTTCATCTCCGAGTCATCCGACTGTGTTCATAGCTCACATCATGCATTCGATTACATGCAATCGATCGGGAAGATCGCTCGGTGGCCCCGAGTCATGTTATGAAGATGACGAAGCGGGCAGTGGCGCGGGGAGGAGCGCTCGCGCTATGCCCGCTGGCCATTAAAAGCATATTTCACCATCATGTCATCACGTCGTTCTGTTTCTGTTGTATCGCCGTGTTCTATCGCTTGCCATATGCCACCACGCAACAATATTTTTTTACTTTTTTACTATTTATTTATTTATTTATTTATTTATTTATTTATTTATTTATTTATTTATTTATTTATTTATTTATTTATTTATTTATTTATTTATTTATTTATTTATTTATTTATTTTCGATACCCTCAAGCGCCGAGGCATTACAGAGGGGAGTGGGCAAGCAAACAACGCAAGAAAAAAATTATTTTTTGTTAAAGGCGGCACAACAACGTAGTTAAAATGTAGCAACACACAGTATTGCGAACTACGCGTTTGAAACAAAAATGTATAATCAATCTCCTCCCGAACATATACATCTTCGAAAAAGGTGCTAACTAAGCATTCCCTCTACAACCTGCAAGTGCTAAGCATACGTTTATTGAATAAAATGTAGAAAGAAATTGCTGTTATTTGTGTTCAACTGATTTTCTATGGGGCACCTTCACTGTGATACATTTGCTTGCATTGCAAGTACGGCTCTTCTGTTTTTTTTTGTTTTTTTTTTTAAATTCTCTAGTAACGCAATAGCAACTTCAAGCTGTATAGCGCAGTAGCTAGAATTTACAACATTGTCTTGCGTTTCGGCCCTGCAGAGTCCGGGACATGGGAGCCCCTGCGTACGGTCATGTTCCCGGCAGTACTGCTCATTGTCGCATTCGCCATCCTTGGCGTCTTCGGTTACAAGAGGTGAGGCAGGGGTTATCCAGGATAGCTTCAACGGCACTGACATGCTAAAAGCATGTCATTTTTTTCTTTGTCTTTTTTATTTTTTTGTTCTTTTTTGTCTTTTTTTTTTACCGCTATTGTTCCTTCGTAGATGTTTAAGAACATTTGCTTTTAATGCATAACATCTGTAATATTCATGCAACATGCGAAGAAAAATGTATGGTGAGACTCACGAACATTCATGGAACAAACTTTGACGATGGAACTCTTTCACGCTTTAGTGAGCGAAAATAAAGAAGTACCTTATACATATGTTAGCATTTTTCTTCTGTGCTCTCGAGCATAAATTCTAAATAAATATCAGATTTTCTCTACATAACGCTGTGAGAGAATTTCAAACGTCAAAGCATGCTCCTTGATATTTTGGCCGCGCCTATACACGGTGGTACAATCTAAATACGAACAGGGCTCAGCGTGGCCGCGTTCGGCGGCGCGTCAGCACATCCGGCGCGGCCGCGCATCGAAGTAAAGTAGTGCAAGCGTACAGGGGCCCGGAGGCGGTGAATACCTCACGCTGAAATATTAAATGCCATCGAATGTAGAAGAGAGAACACCCGCGCTCATGTGTGGCAAAACACCACACTCCACATGCTAACGTCACTGGTTGGTGTCCCAGGCATACGGTTGCTTTTTCTTCTAAGGTTCAAGTGAACAAAAGCAGAGATTAAAAGCAAAAAAATAATCGCTTCTGTTTTCTATAAGTTTAAGAAGTTTAAGAAACTGAATTATACATATGTGGTGCAGGCAGAGGCTTTTTTCTTATTAACAATTCATAATGGCCTTACCACAAAAATCAGATCAGGTTTAAGGGACTGTTTGACTTTTTATATGCAAATTTAGCTAAACTAACCCAGTGACGCTGTGAAATAAACTGTTCCCAACCGGCTCTTCTATTGTTGCAGGCTAAACACTTCCACCGATGAAAACCCCGCCGCACTTGTGAAAGACATCTCACCGACAACGCAGGACAGTAGTGGCTGTCGCTTCCGCAGCTTTTGCAAATGGATGAAAATGCCTCGAATCTCAAGGCCCAATTCGCGACGCAACACAGAGCAGCAGTCTCAACAAGACTGTTTTCTTCCAGAGTTCTGGCAATACGAGCTGGAAAAAATTGCCTCACGAAAAAGCTTTCACTCTGGTAATGTAGGCGCCTCGGCACGATTAGCGCATGCTTCACGGTGCGCAACCTTGAACGCCACCAATAACCAGTCGCCGTTTCAGAAGCCGTCGGCCAACCTCGATTCCCACGAATTCATATCGCCCCTTTCCGATCGCCGAGCTCTCTACGGCAACTCGCCTGCACGCGTAATTGGAAATATACTCAAGTCCAGGGCGCTAACTTTCACTCTTTTGAAGTCCGCTCCCACGTCCCAAAGTACGCATCAACAGAAACAATTCACTATTGCAACTTGTTCACAAAGCGCAGGTGCCAACGTCAGCATTCCTCCTTTCTTTCTGGGCAGCACCATCACTAACCTCTGCTACGGTGATCAACAAGAAATTGCTAATAATCGACCTAGTTTTCAAGAGCGCGAAGTCGAGAGAGAAGAATCTGTGAACAAAATTGATGGTCAGAGTTATGAACACTGTTTTGGAAAGTGTAAATCGGAGACAGCGCTGACGCCCAACATCAAGCGACTCCGCCGCGCCTTGTCTGAGAACCCAAGCCAAACGCCAACCGTCACGAAGAAGCGAGTCATAGGTGCCTCGAAAAACTACCGCTCTCCAGTCGCGCCAATTCAGAGATGCACAGCAACCTATTCGGATGATACTGAAAATACCATCGGGCGGGGCATTGCATCAAAAGCACGCACCCAGGGGAAGAAAAGATGGTTTCGTGTCAACTTTCTGAGAAAGCGCCTCCATCGCGGAATCAGCTCGTGCAACACGTCTGCCACCTGCGACGGGACATCTCGCGATAAGACAGAGGCAGCCACGCGTAAAGAGGACAGTATGACTAAAGAGAACTGCAAGCCAACGTCGATACCAAGCAGGTGGCCGCCCAGGGCTGTCGGGATGGATTGGCGCCGTTTACCAACGGCCCACGGCGCGGGCTCCACTGCTCCGGATTCGACAATAGCACTGCTGTCGACGTCCGCTGCTCAGGACAAGACTACAACCAGCCGTGCTTCCTCCAGCTGCAACAGTGCGGGCTACTTCAACCCTGGCTTCTTGGGAGATTCGCCCGAAAATGCTGTTTGCGATGCCGACTCTTGTGATAAGCGTCTGAGCACATCGCTTCGCTTTCACAGCGGATCACCGGCTCCAGATTCCGTGCTTGATGTTGCAATGCTACGTGCTGAACGGCGCGTCAAAGGCAGCTCCTTCTAAGCTTGGCTTACGTAGTGTGACTCAGCCTTCCCCGCTCACGGGAAATAAAAATGTGGGAAGCTGACTTGACAGCAGCTGCCCCCCCCCCCCCCCCCCCGACTCTCCCCTCTCTCTCTACTCCTGAACATTAGACCCCAGCTTACTATACCAGACACCGCTGCCGATACCTGCCACCACGCATGGGTGTTCTCAGCGCTCTTTTTTTCTTCTGAATAGTGAATAAATTAGTGACGTGTTGTAAGCAGTGTTAATGCCTTTCTATGCTTTTTGTAATGGTTCATGAGGATATGTGATATGCTATAAAATTAAGAAATGATCGGACACAATCTGTTAGGCGCTTCAGAAAACGCTATGCGTAATCAGTACACAAATGTTGCTAAGCTCACACAGCGAAGCAGAATCGAAATTGAGTAGTCCTCATGCCTCAGTACAGCGTTAACCGGAAATAAGTTATGACATTCGTTTATTTTTTTTAGTAATTTATGTTTCGCCCCTTGCTCTCTGAAGTTTCGTTTTGCCTTTGTGAAAAAACGCCAGATACTTTTGAATCTTGTTGAATCTTTAAAACCTGTGAATCTTTTTTTTTTTTTTTAATATATGCTGTCAGCCGGACACTTGCAGTGCTTCGCTTCACTAACCGCCTAAATATGAGACCATATAGCAGTTACATTTTAGATTTCGGTGTGTATTATTTCAGCGGCCGACATTCGCACGCTTTATTATGAAACAGATAGGATAATTAATGAAACGTTATACTCAGCAATGTAGACTGAGCGACTTAAACATACTGGTTCTTGGAACCAAGCGCAAAGCACTTTCAATACAGAATCTGAGTCTGGGAACTTAACTTTCACATTCTGTGCTCAGAATACAGCTCTTAATGGTGGAAGCAACATAGGAACAAAATTATTAATCTTGGCATAAGCTGACTCTCTCCTAAATCGTTAGAAGTAAATTTTAGGTATTGCAGCACACTATAAAACACAACAGTTCGAGTGTGCTTTTTGACAGACACTTTATGTTGGATATCAAGATGCACAAGCACATATTAAATTGCAATAATGGCTTTAACACTCGAAAAGGGCGTCCGGCAATAGTGCGCCCATCAGTCACAGTCCTTCACTCAATCCATGGTACTTGCTGGTGGGAATTAAATACGTGCCGCTTGTGATGCGTACGTTGATCCACATTGATATGAATCAGAACCACTCTGATTGGCACTACATCCAAATGCTTCGCGAAAGTCATCAGAGTGGAGGAAAAGGTGGTTGGCTTCGAAGCGCCGGCGATCAAGGGGAACGTGTTTTACGGTTGGACAGTAGTAGTGGAACAGAAAAAGCAGAAAAAACAGCTGGCTCCGGGATGTCCTCTGCAGTCGGTACGAGTAGAATACAAGCTTGTCGTGCCAGTCTTTACGTCGAGCTGCGTCCAAAGCGCTGTCTAAGCTTAGTTCGGGATGAAAGAAACGAACACTGTGTTTAATTCTTCCCTCTTTAATAAGGCACTGGCGGCGACTCTCAAGCCTTAGCCTTGTCGATTCGCTCCAGTCAAAGTGCAAAATGCCTCTCCATATAGCATCGGCGATCATCACGCCGAGAGTGGCCAAAGGAACAACGGGATCGAGTCTCGACGTGATGTTGAGATTGGAGTATGCGCTGACAGGAAGAATCACGACATCATTGTACATCACTGCAAGCTTTCCCAACATTGCTGTCAGGGCTGTGAATCTTGGAATGTCGCCAGGCATTGCGATGCTATACAGCGTCCATTGGGACTCGTGCATCAGTAGATAGTTTTGGGCGTAATCATTCGAGAGCTTTGGCAGAGGCAAGTCTCGACTAAATACTTCACTTGGAAGCAGGAGACGTTTTTGCTGCACATATCTCTTGGCAGGCTCTATGTCTTCTCCCGCCACTATAGTTGCAGCCCGTTCGCTTATCGCCTTCTTAATAGCGCGGAAATGAGCTCGCAACAAAGTGTCGTGTAATTTACCGGCTTTCAACTTCTCTATTAAGTGCAAAATCAGGAAAGGGCCGACCGTTCTATACGATGCTTTCTGGCAAAACAAAAAGTACCGTTGTCGCATATCTGTGTTATCTCGCTCTAATACGGCACCACTCAAGAGACGAGACGTCGCCTCGACGATTGAGAAGACCACGCTTTTCGGCCGTGAAGGTGCGTCCAGCAGAATGTCCAAGGAGCGCTTTAACGTGGCTACATCGGAGGTGAAGAAGACATTGCCCGTGATTTCCGACCTTGTGACGTTTTGTAGAAGCGCCCGCCACTCTCCTACGGTAAGTGTCGGAACTAGGTTACGCAGGTCTGTCAGGTTCGCAGAAACGTAGACTCGTTTCACTCTGACACGAAGTGCCATACCAATTTCGTCAATTTCGCGTTCGGATACATTTAAGGACAAAGCTTCGTTGACTCGGTGGAGCGCATCGCGTCGAATTCGAAGGTAGATCTGTTTGGCCTGTGTGCTCAGTTTCGGTTCCGGGTCAGCATTCAAGGTGACCGCGATATCATACACGTTAAAGTACAACCTCGCAGGGAGTCGCAGTGCTTTCCACAGGTCAAACATGTTCTCGCTCAGGAACCGCACCGGAAACTTGATGACGTACTTCAGGCTGATTTCAACTATAAGACGGGGCAGAAAATTTACACTCGAACCGAGAAATCCCAGTAGGGCTGTGGCGGTCTCGGCGCCAAGGCCTTCTCCTTGAACCGTGCTAATAACACAGCTCCGGTAGTACTGGTAAGCGAGCCTGCTGGCGAGAGTGTTGGAAGGTTTGTATCCCCAGGCGCTCTCGAGTTCTTGGGTGTCGAACAGGGCTCCGGGTGCTGCTTGAACGCTGTATAGGCCGCACATGAAGTCATAGATGGACTCACATGGGTTAACGCTCTCGTTGACTATTGCCGACAGCAATGCCACATATTCTTCGCAGCACGATGTCCCGTTCCGTGGAGTGAGAGGCGGATATAATGCCCTCGTTGCCATCAGGACGAGAGCGCCGACTGCGGTCGCCACCGGGATCATGCACAGGAGGCACAGGAAGTAGTGCAACGGACCACGGCGCCACTGAACAGACGCCCGGTCTAGCCCTGGCTCTGCCCGCATGATTCTTTCATTTTCTGCTTCTCTTCTTCTCCTTCTTCTTCTACCTGGTCAATAGGCCACGAGCCACAGGCGCAGACTATTTTTCTTGTTCACCTTCACTGAAGAGAATGAGACTTTAGTACACCAGTGCTTCACATTAGGAAGAGGTTCCGTTTGAAAGGTTGTGCTTCATGTAGCGCTTATCCCTGCAGGAATCCGTTCTTGACCAGCACGGAATCTCCTAGATGGAAGCACGATACCTACTATCGATCTTCGTGTCTTTTCGCACTGCGCAGCAAAAACATTGTGTCGACCCAGACCGCCACCAGGCCGACTGCCGGATTTCGAAGATTGAATATCAGGACCCCACCTCAGGGCCTTGTTCAACCACCTTCGACAATCTGGTCTGCACTTAAACCTAGAATATTTCTTTAGCCGAAATGTATTGCTGTTGAGGCAATAGAAAAAAAAATGCTTATTATGTGCTCATTACCATGGTTTCGTAATTCTGTGACCTACAACTACCACATACACTGTGTCATCATACACAATGTTTCATGCCATTATCTATTTCGACTGCGTCCAAACACTCAGCCTTTTTTTTTTAACTCTCTGTATAGAGCCTGTGCCTCGCGCTTTAGTGCGTTTTTTTTTTTATTATTAGCTGTCTTCTTGCTTGCTGGCTGGCTCAGGCGTTGGTCTGTTGAGTCTTTTTAGTGCGAAACACTGTTAGCCTGTAGCATGATTGATTTCGTCGATATCCAGTATTCATCCGCATAACCGGGCTTGCATAGCCACAACCAACTCTCTCTTTGCTGTACATTGTTATAATATGACTTTTTGTGCGCAATTATGGCGGCGATGGATATCATGTCCAATGTAAAGCTAATCAGATCGCTATTAGGACAAATTCACCTCCGCTAATCAAAATTAATTAACGCTAGTTGAACGTGTGCGACGCACAGGTTAGAAAACAAAGTCTAAGCATGCATGAACGCACATTATCTTAAGCAGTCAATCACAGATAGTGTTGAACTATGAGAAAAAAGGACAATATACTATCCTGTGCTTAAACAATAAGCAGGTGATTGGGATGCTCGTTCGGCAGCTGCTGCTGATAATCTGTTTTGGAGGCGCATTTTCACTCTGTAATTACGAAGAACGATTACGACTAGCACGGACTCTATACTTGGCCTGTAGAGCAATACGAACCGCTTTCGTAGAATTCTCATTTTGTGAAGGGAAGCTGTAAGCAATAACAGACAGAGTTGCTGAGCCGTAGCTATGCGCGAGTTTTAATGTATACATAGAGATCGGATCCGACTTTAGAGTTGGTGGAAAAAGCTATTCTCAACGTTCGCATAATCCTTCCTCACTAGCAGGAAACCACATTCTCCTTCCTACGGCATCCACACCCAGGTCTTGTAGCAGAAAATTTATTTTGAAGAATACTTTTACATGCTTCCGTTCAGTCAGAGTCCTAAATATACGAGCGCTTATAGAACGGATGCGACGGCGGAGTTGTCGATGGAATAAGCTGCCCCAGCGTTCACGCCATTCTTCCTCGCTAGCAGGAAAACACAATCTTCTTCTTACGGCTCTCCATTCTGGACGGCGCGCCAAAGTCATGCGTGTTTCGCGTTCGACTCTCCAAGCTACCTCGTTGAACAGAAATGTGTTTCTGATGAGTTGTTTTTATTTTGACACTTAGATATTTTATGACAAATATACAAAGTATGAGATCATGGGTATTTTCAAATACAGAGCGTGCCTGTTTCATGACGGGAATCCCTCTATAATGCATGCGGCAGAAAAATATATATAGAAACACAACAGAAACACTTGAGTATTGTGTCTCTGTTCTTCGTTCCTCGTGCTTTCACACTGCACTCCTAACTCATCATATAACAACTTGCACAAGCATCAACCTTCGTCACTGTACAAACCAAGGACAAATTTGGTTTTGATAAGCTACTAACAATTGTTTCTAGGCCTTCTGAATAATTTACCTTCACCTTTTGTTTTAACCACTGTCTCAAAGCAAGCGCGCGTTTGAGGTGAGAGCTCAGGTTGGCTTTTTGGCAGAAGCGAATGGCGAAATTTTTACGTCAGCTCGCCTCCACCAGCCCCAATCCAATACTACCACTGGAGTACTGCATGCTTGACTGACATTCTATAATGGGTAACGACGTCCATAGAGCTCATTAAAGTTAAAAAAAAAACACAAGAAAATTAGGTTTCACTTAGCGCTGCTTGACTTTAACGCCATTAGATTCCAGGTTCTTTTGGGAGTGCTTCCCGCGGCTATACGTTTGAATGTAGAAATTAATGAAGAGAACGAGTCCGAGCATAAGCTGAGCGATTGCCAGATAGCAGAGCACTTTGGGATAACCGCAGTCGTAAAAAATGGGGATAGTAATGTGTCCAAGTACCACAATAAACTGAGCAATCTGCAGAGTGGTGAGGTATTTTTTCCACCAGAGGTAGGGGCGCGTGGCCGGTCCAAGAGCCGCTAAGAAGTAATACGTGTACATGATCACGTGCACAGCCTGGTTAATGAGCAGTCCGAGAAGGATCTGACCGTCACAGGCGAAGTTTAGCCACGCCCAGCCACTGAACACCACGAGGAAGTGATGGATCACGTGAAGCGCGGACACCTTCGAATACTTCTTGCGGGCCACGAAAAAGAAAGTGTCCAGAAAATCGGCGATGCGAACGTACAGGTACCAATAGCACAGATTCAGGATGCCCATAGACTGCTCGTCGGTGCCTCTGCTGATGCCCTGGCACAGGAAGCTGTATCCACCGCCGATGTATGTAAGCCTGGCGTAGCGGTAAAAGAAGTAGGCGTTTGCAACCGCCGTGGCAACGTTGTACACGAGGATGGCACGCCGGAGTTCGAACGGCTTCCGGTTCCTCATCAATCGGGGACCACCGATCTTGGCAGCGTAGACGTAGGCGACCAGAAGCGGCCAGATGAATCGGCCCTCGGTGACCAAGCCCCATCCGTCTACCCTGGTGTCGCGGAAGGACCACACGTACGTGTACAGATCGTGCAACGATGTTAATGCGCTTGCCGCCATGACTCCCGTATGCGGAACGACGAACCAGCAGCGCTGTAGGTCCTCCACACAAAACGAGAGCCCTCCGAGCGCAGATGGAAGAAGGCAGCAGTGAAGAGGTTGTTTTGGAGCGGGCGAATTTGTCAGCCGCCTTCCCGCACTTCACATTCGTCCGGTGGGGATCTGAGCAACAGGCATCTGCATGCCCTCAAGGAAAGAGCTACTAACAGGGCGTTTCCTCAATGCCGGCTTTTATACATACAGTGTTCCTCAGGACGCCAATGCATGCAGGCGGCAAATACAGAGACACGTGCGTGACCCGAGTGTGAATTTTCACCGGGGAGGGCTGCGTTAGGCTCTTGCTTGGGCTTCAGGAATCAGAGTATCGGCTAGCTTTGTTTGTAACTGATGCCTGAAACGAACTCGCAAGAAAGAAGGCATGGGAGTAGGATAAAATGTAGTACTACACGGAGGAGTATAGAAAAAATAAAGAGGTTCAAGCGACGCCCACAAACGTGTGGACAAGCCCGTGGCGGATCGTGCGATCACAGAGTCTACCCGTTGTGGGAAAATTAAGAGTTTTATGCACGAGACAAACATTTGAAGGAAAGTCAATGGCGAACGCCTCATTGCCATTCCTGCGAAATACTTTCCTCGGTACGTGCCTTCATCCGCTACCCGCTACGCGGGTTGTGCGAAAATCAACGGCTCTGCAACGTGGCGACCTAATAACTGCTTGCAGAATAATTATCATTTCTAGCACTAGTCTTATCACAGACCTTATAAACGCGATAAAACGTGCGCGAAGTTTTAACTAATCATAAACATTCCGTCTGAAGATGCTAACATCTGGCGATAAAAAAAAAACACGGTAATCGATAAATATTGTTAGCTAGAATACAAGGGTAAATGGGGTACGCCTCAGTTCGCAGGTCGAAACGTTGGCTCGACCTGCGAACTGAGGCGTACCCCATTTTCCCTTGCTCAGTGCTTCTTCATACCGTGTAAACCATCTTCTTTCTCTCGTTCTACCTAGATAGAATACAATGTCTTTAAAACATTCTAGGGCCCCGTTGTTCATGAGTTCTCACTGCTTCTTATGTAATGCTGTACTGACGCGTATAAATAAGCTTTTAATAAAGAAATAGAACAAAATTATTTCTTTCAATTTAACAGCGTTAATTGATTTAGAGAAGTTTGCGCATTCTTCGTGAATACAATAGATACCTTTGTCTTATGCAAATATACCCGGCACTATACGAGCTCGAGGCGAGGCCCATTTTTCGCCGCCTTAATCCGGACAATGGCAGCACCCCCATGTTTCAGATAAAAATAAAACTGTTGTACCTGCCCTGTTGTCTCACGCGCCATGCCTTGTAGTATGCATGCGCCATGCCTACTTTGTTGTCATGAAGCTGTCTGAATTTGTGTCAAAGCTCCGGTGATATATGCTTTCAATTGTATAATTGATTTTTTTTGTATGTTTTTTGTGCTATTCTAGGAAGGTTTTCCATATTGAATCTTGGGGTTGACAGTATATAAAAATAAATAAAAAATAAATAAATAACGCTATAGCGGGAGACGCAAAAACTGTAGAGGGCCTATAAACAACAACCAGCGTTATTACTATCCCCTAAGGCCACTGCTATCGATTGTGACAAGTAGTTTGCTTTTGACCGGTTTCTTCCACCCATATCACTGACTTAAGTAGCGCTTTCGTGCATTGCGCATAAAAATCATGTACGCCTCCATACGTGTTTGCTGCGTGTCGTGTATGTACTTGAGATAATGTTGTTGTTTTTTTTTTTTTTCGTTAGAAGGCTCTTCGGAATTATACTGAGAGGCTTTCTAGGTTTTTTTTTCTTTATTTTTCCGGTATAGCGGCGTTCTTCCTATATAAGGTGAGTAGAAACAAATTACAACAGATTTTACCTTAAGTTAACCAAGCAGGATGGTGGTAAGAATAGTGCTATCGATCTCTTCCCATCAAAGAGAGAGGACGAGTTAAATACACGATACACTGATGGAATGCGTGCACTTATTCGGGATCTGTCCTAAATAGGTCGTCCATTCCGGATTTAACTAAAACTTTCCAGCCCTCTTACTATCAACTTTTTGAGCCGTCGTTCACTTGGACGTATATTATTCCGTTTTTAAATACTACGCCGACTGCATCATGGCCAACAAGGAATGCTGTACGGTCCACTGCTTTGGTTAATCTCTGGGCGTCTTGAGTTCTGACGGCCCCAAAGTCGATTCGTTTATGTAATAAAGTGCAGCCACCGCACCCAATAAATGAGCCGTAGAATCGGTAGCATTCAATAGAACGGCGAATATTCGCTTATATTTGGTAGTCAATTTAACATTTGCGTAGCCTCAGGTGAATACCACTCTTCCTTCGGGTGAGTGCGTTACGGGCTTTCACAATAAGTTTCAAACGTGGGTACTCGTCCAGAGAAGAATCTGCCCGACCTTGAATCTTTTTGCTAGCATGGGGCAAAACGCTCTACTAGTGCTCTTCAGTACGTGCTTTCAGCTATTTCAACGCTTCCGTCCACTCGTTCATCGCCTGTGAACGCAGCCGTTTCCCACGCTGTTCTTAAGGGGTTTCCTTTTATTCACATTTCATCTCTCTCCCCTTACCGACCTTGTTCGAGATACATTGACCGGCTGTAGGGGCCCTTGCACCATATAACACATGCACAAGCAACGCCTGCAAATGAACTGAGCAGTCCAGCATCCACTTCTCGCTATCGCGATTGCCTTTCAGTGAAGAAAAATAGCGGCTCTTCAGTTCAGTCGTTGGTCCGCAATGGTTCGCCAGGATGGAAGCTTGAGCGAGTTGGTGACGGTTTTCTTGCAACATAGCGCTAAACAGACAGGGACACAGTGAGACACACAGCACGGGCGCTATGCTAAAAAGTGGCGCTATGCCAAAAAGGGTTCGCATGCCAAAAAGTGCAAGGCGCCGATTGGGCAGGAGCCAGTTTTTAGGGTGATGCAGCATGCAGCTTTCAAACAACAAATTCTAAACCCTGACGCGCTTTGAGCCTATACATGTCTGTAATTAGGGCATAAATACGCCGAAGTGTGTTCAGGCATGTTCAGGCTCCATTTCTTAGCATTTGCTTTACATGCGTTTCTCTATGGTTAATTAGGCTAATTCGCTTGGACTGTACCCAGAACCATGGTCATGATACTCATGGTAGTCATATATAATGTAGCCATATGTAATGTATAGCTAAAGCAAGCTCGGTTGTTGCCATTGGAGCACTAGGTTAGGCGGAAGGAAACAGGAATAAGGAAATTGGCGAAGCAGCCCACATCGTGCGGGGCTATATAAGCGACTTTTCACTAAAGAACACCTATTAGGATTGTGTCATTACTCAAAACGCCCTTACAACTTGATTTAGGGATGTTAGCACCACATGAAATTAATTTAGAATACTCAGAGGACTGAGGATACGCCTTGCGGTGTTACAGGTCGCGTGTATACCTTAGCTTTTTCCGTTTCTAGGATGATTTGTATTAATACATCTTACCGCTTCAGTTGAGACGCCGTACGGTGCAATCTTTCGGCTATTTTTTTACTCTGTAAAGTTCCCCCGCATACAATTAACATAGAAGAAAAATGCTTTAACTCCAAACTTCAGTGCCGCTTAGGTTGTCCTTTACCCTTTGCGATTATCACTATGATGATTAACCGCTCCCGCAGTGCTGTACTAGCTGTACAGCGCTATGCTGTTTTGCCGTCTTGCTTTTTTTCCCGACAGCTATTCTGCCACTGTCCTCTTTTCAGCGTGCACTGTTGTTGTTGTTGTTGTTCTCCTGCACTGTTTCACTGCTGTAATGTTCTTTCTTCTTTTTTTTCTGGGTAGTTGTTTTGACGCGTGTTTTTTGTTTCGTTCTTTTTTTTTACGTGTGCAGTTTTGTCGTCTTGCAGTTTTTCCACCTGCTCTTTTCTCATTGAATTGCTTTTTGTGAGCTGTTTTCACGCATGCTGTTTCATTGTGTGCTGTTCCTTCGCGCCCCCGTAAAAATGGCACAGCCACTTCACTGGTAGATAGCAACACGAAAACAAGCAATAGTGAATGAACATATTTTGCGGTCACATGAACAAGAGGGGCGAAGAATGTGCCGGCGTCGCACCGACGGCGCTTTACTTAAAGCAGCAGGCGTATCTTCAGTGAGCTTTACTTGTAAACAACTTCACCGCTATTTTTTCTTTGTTATGCCATTCTAATCAGCATTTGCAAGAAATGAAACGGAAACGAACAAACTGAGACACGATAATTAAATGAAGACTTCAGGCTGAAGATTTCAGTATCGCTGCGGTTGAATTTCAATCCAGGGTACGAAGAGTCTTTAGAAGTGTTAACCATCGTAGTTTGTATTTCATCTCAAGGAACTAATGTTTGCATTTCTGTGCTCACAATTTCGTTGCTTTGTTGGTATTTAAATTTTTGTTGATAGCAAAGGCATGCTCCGCGCGGAAACTAGACCTGTCATAGCTCGTCATCGTTTTGTTTGTGTCTGCTATTTTTACGCCTTAACTATGCGCTGTTCGCCTTTTCTCCAGAATTAAGCGCTCTTGGAGCGCCTCCGATGCATGCGACCGCGCTTCAGGAACACGATGAATTTCTCCTCGCCGTCGCCAATGCGTAGACTATTTCCACACGTTTCCGTTTTGCAAGAATTGAACGTGACGAGAGTTTAGTGAAAGCGCCGTAGTTACGGCTGCCGAGACGGTAGGTCATATTTCCTCGCGGTTTATCAAAGACATGATGCAGGTGTCCTAAGTTTGGATTTCATCTGTGGCGACGGTTTCTTTACAACAAGAAAAAAAACAAATGACCCCCTGAGCGACTAAATTTACCCACATCTTCAATGAGTCCCTTTTTTTTTTTTCCCTAACGATGCTAACAATCCAAGGTATATGTACAATGGTAGCGAAGGTTCCATAGGCTCCCATTGGTCCAAAAAATGGCGGCTCATGGGCACCGCCATATTGGGGGGCAACTACGTATGAGTGACGTTGAATGATGTCACGCATACGTATGTTTTTAGCGCGAATTTTAAAGTGGTCTTTTTAAAGAACCCGCCTTTTCAAGCCGGTATCTCATGAAGGTTGCCTTTCAGTGCGCACCAACCTTTTCCAGTCAAATGTGCTCGAGTTCCTGCTAGTTATGGCCTTGGTAATGTGCAATTCGGAACCCAATGAAAGTTACTGGCAAAGAAGGCAGCATAGAAAGGCAGCAACACTTTCAGACGCTGGCTTATCTTGGCTGGCTAAGAATGCAATCATGCATGATTCGTAGGGGAAACCTTTGTGGAAATACTGGTGCTACTACTTTTGAGTACAAGGTATGATGCACAAAGCACAGGCTCAAGTGCACAGTTTGCAATACAGTGTACGGCAAGTATGGTTTTCATATTCATGCTTTATTACAGCAACCAAACAAATACAGTGATAAAGCACACAAACAAAAAATACACGTCACAGGCAGCTCAAGCAGTAGTTTCTTTAAGCTGGCTATTCATCTTAATGGTCACAGTGCGGATAGAAAAAAGCCCTGCAGTTCCACGAACGTTGCCAGGTAGGAAATTGAAAAGCATAGAAGACAGTGCTGCTTCAATTGAGGCAAACATGACATCACATAAGTAGGCGCATCAACACGGGTCGCAGCTTTTTTGACGACAGATACGCAGACGGTTCGAAGTGCTTGAAAAAAAACCCCGCAAGTCTCGCAGCTGCCATGGTGTCTTCTTCTTCAGGCTGACGTTGTGGTAGCACCCACGCTCACGCTCGGCACCTGGACGTGATGCAACGTGCACGTTATTCACAATTGCGCCGTAAGGAATACTGCATACTCCAAACGCCAATGCGTCATTATTCCTGTCAATGCTAACTGCAGTACATTATATTTCCATTATATCTGAACTATGGTAGTAAATGCTCGCCCCAAGCTCTCAGCGCCTAAGAGTGCGGTTACGTACGCTCGTCCTCATGGCATGCGGGTAGCTATACTTTTCTATGGTTAAGATTGACGAGAATGAAGTGCGTTTAAAGTTACCCTAACGGTCATGCATATGCAGGATAGCAATAAGAAGACAGGCAGTAACTCCTGAGTGAATTCAGTTAAAGCACCCTCAAGGCCGCGCATATACACGTGGCTGAATTTTGATACTACCAGTTGCGAGGGTCAAATTGGCTTCGCGGTGTTGGAAAACTATACAGTGTTGTGCTCAGACTTGTCAGGCAGCACAATTGGTTTTAAATTGGCCTTCCGGTCAGTGGCATGCGCGTGGTTGCTCCTGAGAGCCCGGTATCAAGTTAACGCTGGTGATAGCCGGCTGCATGAAACTCACCATAAATCAGACAAATGGTGGGCCTGGGGGGCCTCCTTCGCACAGCTCAGCACTTAAAGTGTGTGCCCTGTAGTGTATTACATAAATATCACCGAAAAAATGAAGCCACGTGCGCACGAACTGGTTACAGAAACAGAAGCCCAAACAAGCAGAAACAGAAGAAACAGCCCAATGAAAGCATTCGGAGCATACCTAGAGCAGACGCCTTGTAGCAGACGACACTGACAACAGCTCACCTGTGAAAGTCCAGCGGGAAGCGGTGTAGCTTGACACCGACGCCACTGTCCATGCTGTCGCAATGTGCCACGGCGCATCGTTTCTTCACACGCCGCAAGCTCATCTTGAAATAAAGCACTAAGCGCTTCAAAAGAACAGCGCGAAGCGTGCAAAGACGGAAAAAGACTTCGCACTGGCCGCACGTCGAAGGAAACGACAAAAACCGAGAAAACTGCCGCAGCGGTGCGGCGGGGTGCAAATTTTACAAAACGGTGACAGAGACGCGACGCGCAAGGACGACGAAAACTTCGCAAAAGGGGCATTTCGAGACTGGCGATAAGAAACCGCTTCGTGAGCTCCCGCGGCCACTGTGGCTGGGTGCCGAAACAAGGCCTGCAAAGTCAAGCTGCAAATGCACCGCACACTCATCAACAGGGGGCGTAACAAGAACGTTGCAAAAAATTAAAAATGGGGAGTAATATTTTGCTAAAATAGTTTACCTATTTTATAAAACGTGGCATTAAAATGTGTATTTCTTTATGTTGTTTTATAGCGTTTTTATCTGTGCTTTTGAATTTCATTATCTAAGTGTTTTGGCCCCCCCAAAGTGGCTGTGCTGCTGTCGCGCTGGACCGTTTTTGGGCCCAGCCTTCGCTACCATTGTACATATACCTTGAACAATCTCTGTATATAAGAAAAAATCCCTAGTGTCGTCGCGGTGGTTATGACTTTTGTTGCGCGAAATAATAGCGCCGTGCGCCAGCGAAGCCATCCGGTGGCTCAAGCCATGCTCAAGCAATGCAACCTAGACAGAGGTCTGTCTGTAGTCGGACAACGAAGAACGTTGGGTCTGGAAAAATCAAGCCACATCTAGGGAACGACGTTCACGACGTCAGGACCTAGGGACCTAGCCCGCCAGTTATCTTTCTGCCGTGAGTAGTGTCGTTTCGCGCTCACATGCGATTTTGTTCAGTGATTGTTTTACGCCGGAAAGCTCTGTCAGCCAAAACTGTGCTTCTTATAATGGATGGGCGAGTGACCAGCGCATCTTAAGGAATCACTTGCTTGGATATTTCGGTCCGCCTCTCTTCATAGCAAGTGACGAAGCAACGGAGCGATCAGGCTTAGATTTCAGGCCTAAATGACGCCGACGGGAGTCCGCGGTTGGCTGTGTGCGGTGAGTGGTTACAAAAGCGAAGAAACGAAGCGCGATATGCGCTCTGGTCTCCCCGTCTCCCTGCTAGGGACACAGGCACGCCACTTTTCAGTCAAGTAGTGTCCGTGCAGCATGCGTACAGTAGTGAAGAGAAACAGGCTGCCTACACCAGCGCCTATTTTCCGGCGGGCGTGGGCAGTGTAACTCACTGTAATGTTCGAAATCAAGTATCCACGAAAGCTAAGGTGTGAATTGCGTTAAGTGCATTTTCTTTTAGCGTGCAGTGTGTAGTGCTTGAGGCCTCGAAACCACCCTTGGATATTCTTCAGCCATACGAAGAAATATAACAGCGTCTGCCGCGTCGGCCCGTTGGCGGTGCCAGGTATACTTACCCTGTGCGGCGATGGGATAAGCGAAACCGGTGAGTACATTTTCTTTCACCTCTGTGACTTGAAAAAAAAAAAAATTGTCGCTGCTTAGTTTAAACGTAGATATTTGCTTGCATTTATTGCCATCCGATTAAGGCTAACATTGAGCTATTATCAAATTTATTATTATTATTATTATTATTATTATTATTATTATTATTATTATTATTATTATTATTATTATTATTATTATTTTGCGATCTAATTTGCGGGTACTGGTCTTCGATCTTTTCTCCTTGGGTTCACCACGTCTCTCATGGCAGGCATATATGTGAATACGACACTACATTTGTTAGTTTGGACCATACGAAATAAATTGCCCTGCCCGCACCGTTTTGCGACAATACGACTCTACATCATCATCATGAAGTATATATGTTCGATATTTTACCGGCGCTGCGATAGGGGACGAGGAACAAGAAGAGACAACAAGAAGAGATGAACCAACTAGCTCACATTTTTGTGTTACTAGAAGTATATATGGTGAGGCAACCAAAAGAAACGCAGAATAATATGCCTCTGCCCGTTCCACTAGGTATAGCAGGCTCAATCCTTTCGAACATAAAAGATATGGTCCCAAAGGACGAGTTTGGTATTTGTTTTGCACACGTAGGTGAAAGAACCCGTAGGCTCCAAAAAAAACGTGGGGAATTCTACATAGCGTCCCACAGCCGGTGAGCCGGCCCGGGAGATTCCCCGTTATCTACCCTGGGAAGTAAAAGGAAGGGATAGGACTTGGGAAAGGGAAGTGCGATGTAAGGTAGGGGTTATGGGAATTGAGGAATCATCTGGGTAGCGTGCGTTTTCTCAAATGATCCTGATCGAGTCGAGCTCCCTTCTGGGCCTCATTAGAGGGCGAGCACTCGCCTCAGTCGAAATGCAATGCCCTCGGCCTTCAAGCGTATTCTCAAACCACATCACGTTCGTCGGATCTCCGCTGCCAAAGGCAGGTGGCTGATCGACTTTTTGGTTCCCCGTCCTCCAAGTCAAGTTCCCCCATACTAGGGCTACTAGAGAGGGACTTTTCGCCGTACTATGATTCTTTCGGCCCTACTCCAAGGTACTTGGAAGCGGTGCCCAGGTTCCTTCCTGTTGTAGACCCTCAATGGTTTCCGTTCACCGTTTTCTATCCAACATAGTATGTTAGACGGATGCTCGCCAGGCTGGGATACCTGGCCCCATTCGGGTTGGACCGATCTGTTTATGTCCGCTGAATACTAGTGCAAGTTTCGGGGTTACTACAGATCACAAAGGCTGCTCCTTTCTTTGTTTCGTCTTTTCGAGCCTAAAGGCAAGTTCCCGAGAACCTGAGCTTGGTTCGCCCCAGCCGCGGCCTTGCGAGGACCCGTTCTCTTCGGCAAAGGAAACCAACGCGTCTGTGGCCGGGAGATGCGCTCTTCGCACCGAGGGGCTTTTGAATTTGTTTTGCTTTTAACCGGATTCCACTTGTCCAGTCCGGACCCCTCCGGACCTGCCCCTGTGTCATGCAACGTGGGCGGCGGACGCTCACAATGCCGCAGGGAGTACGCTGATAACTCCCTGGGGATTCGCAACTCGACAGTATGGGTTCCAGCGCGCACCCATATTGACCGCTGGCCGTTGCAACTGGACGAAGCCTAACGGCCGTAACCGCACCGGCCCATCCAGCTAAAGGGAGGGGGGGACGACATCACGTCGCCAGATCGGACACATAAAAAGAATAATAACGCTGGAGCAGAGCAGATTCGTATCCAGGATTTTCTCGTGGAAAATGAGTATGAAACGTCGAATATGTCGCTGTAGGCGACCGCTCCGCTTGCAGACTGCAACACTGCAACAACCTCGCACTGTGCATTGCGCGTAAACTCCATCAGTTTTCATTTATGCGAAAAACCTTTCTCATGTCCCACTCGGTAAAAGTACGTTAAAATCGTGCCATTTTTATCTATTTCTATTGCTTATATTTGTGATTTGTGTAAATTTCTGTACCTATCATATCCGAGGCTGTTTGCATTCGTTTGTATTATTAAATTCGTTTGGAAGGTCATTGCCAGCAGCAATCCAGTCAGTACCTGACTTTACAATAACGTTATATAATTATGCAAGTTGCTGTAATGGTACATGTTGCATTGGAGCATTCTCCTAGCGTTGAAAATTAACAACCAACGTTACATGTTTCATATTAAACAATCGTTTAACTCTCGGAGGAAACATTGTGCTGATGTTATTTTTCGAATGTCAATGCAAATGTGTTATTTGTTGTGTCGTAAGCATTAGTTTATCGTTTGGAGTGAACACGGTTCCATCAATGTGCTCTAAATCTTATAAGGTTTGGACCAGGAAAAAATATTATACTTCGTTGTTTTTAGAGAAACGTTGTCCTTAAGCCAATAGTACTTTTCAATGAATATTGTTACGAGGCGCACTCCGTCGTAGCCGCAACAGTTCGCCGTCGTGCACACACTCGCAGGACAACCAGAGCCTAGCTTCAGCGTCGTCTTTCTTCACTAGCCCAGCACTTCGTCATCGTCTCCGTGACTGCGTACCGTAACAATATATTAAATAGTGTATGATATATCGCATGCAAGACTTTTATTTTGTGAGAAAACTTTCCTTATTACACATTAACTGCTATTACATAGCCTTAAGATATCATTCAGTAATGGTTGCATAAACTTATCCTTCTAAGGGACTTTTTATTGCATCTATTAGTTTTGGTGCATTGTGTAATTTGTCATCCTCTTTGCTGGTTTTCTCAAAGCATGAGAGTATTCTGTACCTTGACGATTGAGGGGCCTTATGAGGTTACTTTCCATTTTAGAGGAAGTTTCATTTGTGTTCTTAATATAGGGTAGGGAAGGATTGTTCAAACGTTTATTGTACTTCTTCTGGAACGTTGGAAAAGGGAACATTGAGAGGAGTAAGTATATGAAAATTTTGAACAAAACATGAAACGTAACATTACTTTAACGCTCTGTCCTACCTGGGAGTCCACTTGCTTAACCATACTGCTTGTGTACTATATTGTTTACATCTTGGTCTGCTAGGAAAAGTCCCGTACATAGAAAAAGGTATTGACCAGATTACAATGACTGAAAAATTCGCAAATATGGATAAAGGCGCAGAGGACTAAAAGTACAAAATAAATTACTCAGCTTTCCTTCACTCACAACATGAACAAATAGTGCGTCTTGAATGGAAAACCTCTGAGTTATAGCTGTGAATCGCAGATAATAAGTGTGACGATCATGATTGTTCGGAGACTATAATCGCAGGGTGTTGCACCATGCGAATGTTCTCCTACGATCTGCAATTCAACAAAATGGCGCCGACGCTTTTAGTTGGGCTTATTGAATATTGTCTCCAAAAAACATTCACCGCTCGTCGGTACAGTCTTTGCTTAAAGTAACCAAATTACGGAGTTTGCGTGTCAGCCGTGTAATGGGGCCTTTAAGGCGCCGTTAAAAGCAGAGATCTTAAAAGCCAAATACGAAGGCTGTACTTACTAATGAAGTGATTTAAGATTTGATAGGTGCTGTGAAGGCGCTTTTACAAGGGTGAGAAGAAAATAGTGCAGCCATGGTTAATTTTGGCAAAGACGGTACAACGCATGGTGGCGTAAAATATCGGGACTTAAGGTAATATTTCTCTGGGCTGCAGAACGTGCTCATAGCCAGATATGGACTGAGGTGTAAGTTCTTATGTAGCTATGACAGTATTATATAATATATATTGGATAGAAATATGCTGTGAAGAATACAATAGCACGTAGAGTGATTAGGAAACCGCATTGTCTCTATATATGCATTGTCTCTTTGTATTTCTGTCATTTTAGTTAATGCACCACCTTCTATTTTCCACTCACGTCTCAAGAATACTAGCACGTTTTCGTTGAAACCCGAATTCGGACATTTATTTTGGCGTCCCTTTATTGCTACTCTTCAGCTTAAACTAAAACTTCCAACCCTTAGCTCATGAACTGTCCGCTGTATCGACATGTGTTAGACGTTATACTCCAAACGTTGGTATCATGCATACTCGAAATCCTTTGTTTAAGCCTGCGCGGAGAGGAACTTTTGCTGATTTCCATTTTGCTGCCATAAACGACGCGTAAGCTTAGCAGACTGATGTATAACTTCATCTTCAGTCACAACAAGCAGGTCACTTCTCAAGTCGAGAAAAACTGATGTAAATAAACCCTCCGGCTCTTTTCAGGACGCCGCCAGCCGATTCGTACATCGACAAGAGAAGTTGAATGGCAGAATTTTCCGCTCCTATAGACGAGTCGAAGCTCACAGCACAGGGAACTTTCAATACTTTATTTGTTTACCCCTTTATTTAGCAGTGGACAAACAAGCCAGGAAATGTTCAGTACGACGAAAACGGTTCGCTATTCTCGGAGGTGCTTATCGAGGCCACGGTTATCGCGAATACTATTACTGCGTTATATCTACTGATCTAGTGTCACTGCACTTAGCATAGGTCTTGGCCAACAGAACGAAGACTCCGAAGCCGTCAGTGGAGCGAGGACGTCGCAGATAAGAATCGCTTTGCTGCATGCGGGACGTCGCGCCAGCAACGTTGGGATGACCGCCTGTATTCTGAGCACGGACGGTCGTTATTGCGTGCCCGGGAAGTAGGGGTGGAGCTGTTTTCGACCTGTTAATGAGTCCGCCATTTACACAATGGGCCTGTTTTCGCGGATATGCATTTCCTTAGCGGTAAGACATACTATTCGATTTCGGTGTAACTGTGTCTTGAGAAGAATAAACCGCATGCCATCAAATCTAGCTAATGCATGAATGGGTTTGAATTCCCACCTTAAGCACATCATGCGTACCTCTCAGTTCAAATTGTACTGTAGAACTGCTCTGAATAAGTGTAAAAATCAATCTTTTTTTTATAGGACTAGCTGTCGGTCTAGTTGGTGCTGATACATTTTGATTGACAGCGCTTAGACACACGAACAAAAAAAAAAAAAAAACAGCGCTAAGTTTACCTTTATTCCAGCGCTAGTGTCGTCGTTTTTTCTGGATCTGTCCTTTGTCAGTGTGTCTACGCTCTATCAATCAAAATGTATCTTTTTTTTTTTATGCTCAAAATTTCTACCCCTTCCGGCGTTGTATGGTCCGCCATTTTTTAATATTCCCGCTTTTCAACCGTTGCGCACACTGCCCTTGCCAGTGCACTGCGCCTGTACAATCCGCTTATTCATTTTTCAATCCAATTTCAAAGGCTGTTCCAAGATTGGCCAACTTTTATGGCAAAAAAAAAAAAAAAAAAATCAACTGTTGCGGAGCTCCATCCCAGCAATTATTGTGACGCACTTTACAACATACTGCAACCCCAGCCAGCCTGAAATGCAAATGGCAGCAATCATTTAGCGAGTAATCAAACATCGCTGCATTTGAGTCAGCAACGACATGCAGCCCCTCTCTTTGACACATATATACCGCCAAAATACTATAACATCTTGCATTTATATATGAATTTCACACCGGTAAAAACCAAAACATGACAAGCCAGATCTGCATAGTCTGAGCAACAGGATGGATTAATGAACACCGAAACTGAAACATAGTGGAGTGGATGGCCACTCGTACGGCCTGATGTGCCGTCAAGAACAAATAAATCATGATGCGAGATAAAACACATGAACATCACCAGCGAACTTTTTGTCAGGTCATCGATCGTCACGCCACAGCGTCCTCATCGGTACTAAGCTGGTGCACACAACTGTAAAAGTTTGCAGCACTAGAATCCGCAAAGTGCATCACTGATCCTTCCGCTTAGGCCCCCCATTGAGCGCAGGTCCGGACTTCCCGGCAGCCTTGTAGGTCTTCAGGTAGAAGTTCGTGAAAAGCACCACTCCTAATATGATCTGGGCCATCGAAAGCAAGCTGAGTGCTCTCGGATAGCCGCACCCAACGAAAAGCGGCACCGACATGTGTACGCAGACCACCACGAGCTGAGCAATCTGAATGGTCGTCAGATACTTCTTCCACCACAGGTATTTCTGCAAGCTGGGGCCAAGAGCTGCGAGGAAGTAGTACGTGTACATAATGACATGGACAAAGGCGTTCAGGCAAATTCCGAACGCGGTCTGTCCATCGCTGCCAAAGTTCAGCCACAGCCAGCCGCTGAGCACGATCAGAGCATGGTGTGACACGTGGAGAAATGAGATGTGCGAGAACTTCTTGCGTGCCACGAAGAAGAAGGTGTCCAGGAAGTCGGCGACGCGAACCAGGAGGTACCACCAGTTGAGATTCACGATTGCCACATCTCGCTCGTTGTCGGCGCTCCCGGTTCCCTGGCAGAGGAAGCTGTAGCCGCCACCGAGGTACGTCAGCCGAAGCATCCTCCACATGACGGCCAGGTTTGCCACCACGGTAAACACGTTGAAGGCCAGTATGAGCCCTTTGATGTCGTACGGCTTGCGGCCTTTCATCCACCGTGGGCCGCCCACCTTGGCTATGTACACGTAACTGATGACCAGCGGTATGATGAAGGTGCCCTTCGTGATGTTGCTATTCCACGACTCTACCCGTGGATCCCGGAACGACCACACATGTTCGTACAGATCCCGAGGGTACGCTAAGATGGACGTCATTGCGGTCGAGTTTGGATTATTTGCAGGAAGCTCACAGAATATTGGGAGCACTGTTTGAGCGAGCGGTCCTTGCACTGATGTTCTCTCTACGCTATGAAGAAATTCGCAGACTGCAGACACGGCACAATCTCGCAACTAGGCACTATAATGTATTCAAGGCGGGAATAGGGAGCTTTCTGCTTGACCCAGAAATGCAGGCTTCTTTTTTATAGTCGGCATTGAACGCGCCACCTTGCTCTTGGCTCCTGTTCGGGCAAGAGGGTGAGCGCACGCAATCTAAGCGCAATCGCCCTTGGTTTAACTCAGCCACGCTCGGCGATCGATATGACCAGTGCTGGGCGTGTTTTCAAGTACACCGCAAATGATGCCGTGATCTCCCAGTGTCTTTTATCGTTGTTTCATTTCAAGGACATGCGGGATAGGTTGAAATTTTGGTGTAGGAGTTTGGGTCCTATGTAATATAAGCATTTTGCAATGTTGTAAATGTTATAAATGTCTTAAATTAGTGGCATAACATAGATTTAAAATTGCATAATGCTGACTTAAAGGCATCGTGCTTGTTTTTATGACGCGGCGATGGGCATATTTTAGCTCTGTCACAACTCTTGCACCACCAGTTATGATAGTGATGTTGATGGCAATAACAAAAACCTTACTGGGCAGTTACCGCTGTGGAACGCAATATTCAGAGACATGTGTGAAAGTATTTTCATTTCAAAATACATCGCCTGTAAAATTCCATAACAACTTGCTTATATATATATTATTATGAAGCCACCATTAAAATATTACACTACTACCACTTCGACGACGAAGCGAAACTCAGACTAACCGTCTCTAAGCAGCCGCACTGTAACGTGAAGTACACCTCTACTTTCCACCTCAGGCTCCTCATTCCCCCGCTCTCGCCATGTACCGTCCTCAATCCACGGTAACTGTACTCCTCTTTATGCTACTATTACTGGTACTACTACTACTACTACTACTACTACTTACTACTACTACTACTACTACTACTACTACTACTACTACTACTACTACTACTACTACTACTACTACTACTACTACAACTACTACTACTACTACTACTACTACTACTACTACTACTACTACTACTACTACTACTACTACTACTACTACTACTACTACTACCTCTACTACTACTACCTCTACTACTACTACTACTACTACTACTACTACTACTACTACTACTACT
Source organism: Amblyomma maculatum (assembly GCF_055883805.1). Taxonomy (NCBI): domain Eukaryota; kingdom Metazoa; phylum Arthropoda; class Arachnida; order Ixodida; family Ixodidae; genus Amblyomma; species Amblyomma maculatum. The sequence continues at coordinate 343,983,884 of NC_139344.1, forward strand.
ACTACTACTACTACTTCTAGTACTACTTCTACTACCACTACTACCACCACCACCGCTATACTACAATAACAACGACTAAAACTGCTACAACTACACGAAACATAGGGGACGTATGCTTCACAGGTGCAACGATGATATTATAGAGCATATATAGTATGGTGAGGCAGCCCAAAAACAATAAAACATAACGTGCTTCTCTCTGCCCGTGCTACAAAGTATAAAGAGCTAATAATACAGAGCAGTCATTATGTGCTCTTGCCAGCCTGATTCAACGACTGAGCGTATATTGTGACGGGAAAAAAAAAAGGCGCTTAACTTTGAATGTGTCTCCTTTTGTTCTCGAAACAGGTATGTGTTCATTTCGTAGCAATACAAATATCTTTGCGTTCGTTGTATATATTAACGCAGGTTTTCGCAGTCTTTCTCCTTGCATTTGTGGGCTGTTCACAAAACATTTTGCAAAGCTCTATAGGTTCAAAGCGTAGCTCTTAATAGTTATTAGCCTTTTATGTCCAGTGACGGAGCAAAGCTAGAAGTGGAGAGTGGTTGTCACAGGCGGTGCCCTCTGGTTAGTTTTCTTGCCAGGAGGTGGCCGGAGTGCGACTGCGATGTAAGCGTGACGCAAAATTTCTGCAGAAACATCCGGCTAGCTCTTCTATCGCGAAAAATGAGCCAGACGTAGCTGCTAAATGCCCCGGTAAGAACGCAGCGAGAATTGTGCCAACGTTGCGTTATATCAGGGGTAAGCAACCGGACGATTCCTTATTGTAAAGTTGTCGCAAAAAAGAAAAATAATCAAATCATATACATCGCCTCGGAATTCCCGATAATCTATACAAAATAAAATAAGTTCACCTCCCAAGCACTAAGGACACACGCAGCTATAGCAGAACTTTATCCCAACGGCAGAACGCTTACAGGCACAGACAACCGGGCTCCATGCAGTGCGATTTACGACAAGTTTCGATCAGTGTTCCGAAGTAAGCTTCCTCGCTCCGCGAAGCCACAGTGAATGGGTTGATTTGGGTTCATATCCTGATCTATGATTAGACAGCGAAGATGCGGCCCTTAGATTCCACACACAGCTTGCTCCTTCGCGAAATTCAGACAGCGCTCCCAATCGCCGATTGAGATTCGCCGCTAATTTCCCACTGCTTCTTCCGGCGCTATCCACGAGATTATGGTGATATTACTCGCCACAAAACATCAGAAAAACAGCAGTGAATAATAAGTAATAATTGGCGTCTGTTCCAGCCTAACTGTGGTAACGACCTCATTTCTCCTTGTTTTGTCTGGCAGAACCCGGTCACGGCTGTCTCCGATAACCTCGACATACTTTATCTTAGTTTTCGCGTTGCATAACTATCAGGCGGCTTCAAAGTTGGCTAGAACTAGCTACCCACCTTGCACTTGGCAAGTAGCTAAGTGCTGGGCCGGATCCTAGAAGCGTTACCTTTCAGTGACCTTAGCATTTCATCGCGGCTCTTAAACTGCGCGTTCAGGAAAAAGAGAGAGAGAGAGAGACAGAGAGAGATGCAACGAAAAGGCAAGGACACTGATCGATGGAGTCGAAAGCGAGTGATCAGACGGCCTTGACCGGATTCGACAAGCAACAGGCGAGTGTATTGAAGATGTCTGCGCTGAGATTGTGATCTATTTGAGGGGAAACACGCACGCACAATAAAAAACAGAGGCGTCGATTCTAACTGAATGGCAGCCAGCGTCAAGTATCTCACAGCCGCTCTATGTTAATTGTGGGCGGAAAGGGCACTGTGTTTTTTTCGCAGACCAGTTGATTCCGGGTTATCGTGTCTGTGCAGTACACGAAAAATGTGAGCGCCGTTTCAAAGTTTCCGCCGGTTATAGAGAGCAGCTCTCCGCCGTTTCTTTCTTCTGACAGCGTATAACCTGTCAAGCATTTCGTTTGGCATATTCTGGTTTTCCGTCTCCTTCTGACAATTAACTGCAAGCACTTGAATGAGCTTAAACGCTCGACCGTACAGATCGGAAATAGGCAGCCGGACCCTACAGTGGCTATTGCCCTCCAAAATATAGGCTTGAAGGCCACGTGTTAATAAATATAGCAATCGTGGTATTGCTACCAAAACCAAATCTAATGTGCCTGTCTCAATGTCGGGTGAGGCGAAGACGCACTGCGTCAGTGAGTGCCGTTAAATGACACATGCATCTGAAACGGGGTGCCCACCATGCTATAACTAAAAAAATTGGAAGACAAAGCGCAAACCTATACATACGACCACTTTTCTTAATCATGTCAGTCCCGCCTTTTCTATCACATAACCCCACTGCACACGTATTCATTTTCATTCCTTTTTATATATGTGCTTACTTACATATTTGTTTGATTATTCTGGATTATAATGTAAAGTTGACGGCGGGGAGAAGAAAAGTGCATACTAGATTCTCAACCTGTTGCGCAATTCGGTGCTGTAAGGAGCCTTGGACTATCTGTACATTATTTTTGCCATCTTTTATAAAAGTTTTGCGTGCATTTGCAATTATTGTGGGCATAACATGCTCAATTGCGTTGAAGTCTTGAAGATCATTCACTGCGAATCCATCGCATTATTTCGCATGTCAGTTCTTCAGAGGTATTCATTTCCTGCTTAAAATACAAAAGGGGGAGGAGGAGGGGGGGGGGGGGGAGAGGGAGGAGAATTAATTGCATATTTGCTTTTTTATTTTATTTTATTTTTTTTTTTTTTTGTAGACGACCCTTCAGATAAAATGCGCATTGTATTTACTAGCGTCTTCATAAATTGAGCTCAGCACAATGTGCGAATGCGAATGTCATGAAGACTACTAAACGACGCCATCTACTAGCGCTGCGAGCCTTTCTTTTAGCGTAATGTCTAAAGTACTGCGCATCTTTCCTGCGAAGACTCAAAGATTTTTCTGCCTCATCCACAGACTCGTTGTCGGTGAAACAGCGCACAGAGTTGACACATGCCTGGGAGTAAGCTTGACAATGACCTTTTGTATTGACCGAGTGCGATGTAAACACGTTATCATCGGCACTGAGATCAAACAGACCAAAAATCAGCCACACTATGCTCCCGCCAAAGAGTGGCGGCTGGGGCCATGTGTTGTTTGTAAAGAAAAGTACCAGGACGAAAAAGGTTCCGAGGCGAGCTTTGTATGCCCTGCAGACGGCAGATGGCGTAACCATCGCCCTTTGGCAGCGACTCGGCGTTCGCAGTTTTTGGTTCGTCAATCTCGGTACAGACGACTGTGTGTTCACATGACAGCTAGTCAAACCAGGCAACTAACATTGTAAAACTTACTACAAGACAAAAGTTACCTCAGTGGTCATGCTTCATGTGTAGTTTCACTACAATTGAGCAAGAAATTGTGGCGGGCGAACTTTTTTAAGGACTTCACAGTGAAAATGCGCAATACTAAATATCCTCAGCTTTCTCGGCACTCAATTACTGCGTCCGAGGAAACAGGACCAACTCCCGGCCGCGGCGGCCTTTCCATGGAGGCGATAAGCAAAGCGCTCGTGTGCTGTGCGATGTCAGTGCACGTTAAAGAATCCCAGGTGGTCGATATTTTTGGCGCCATCCCCTAAGGCTTTCCCATTGCCTTAGTCGCTTTGGAACGTTAAGCACCATAAAAGAAACCAAATCCAAACCATACGTTTTCCGATATCGTTCAGAAATTTCGCTTTGTATTGAAAAATAAAAAAGAAAATCAACAAAGTAAAGCTGGGGTAATGACTGCATCGGAATACCAAACGCGTGATAATTATTACATACCTGGCTTCCTTCTGTTCACCTGCTTACTGATGCACGACACAGCTTCATAAAGAAAAAATTACCTTTTTTCTGGTACTGCGGTTTAGAGAGAACGCGTTGTTCATAGCGCTGATCGTTGCGCCGCGGCATGTCAGCGTGCCGTTCACGAAACAAACATGACGATCTTGGAAATTGAGACAGACGGAGCGAGAGAGAGCAAAACAAAAAAAGTCGACATTTGCGTGTGTAAACAATGAACTCCTAGGGTATGGGGTCGGAGACGATACTCGAGGAAATCGGCTTACGAGAAATGAATGTAATTTTTCCGCGAAAGCAATAAGGCCCCGAAAGGTTTTCAAGGAAATAGCTTCTTCATAGGGCAGGAATGGGAATTAGTTTTCTTTCTGTTGTTGTTGCTTGCAGCCAGAGGAAAATCATTTCCGCACAGAATAGGAGAAGATCGGTATGTTTGCCCGTCACTCACGTAGGAATCTCGCCAGCCCGGCTATTACTTAAAACCCATGCGACGGTACTCTCCGCATAACGTGATTGTCGTTATCATGGGGGAGTGTTCTTACTAAACACTGTGTTCGATAGCAAGAGAAACGTTCCCATGCGTGGTGAGAGAGAAATAATACCCTAAGGACAAAGGTAGCAAACACGAAGCAATTGATTCCTTCAAGCATGCGTTTGGCGCATAATAGCCTTAGATGCCTATGGGCCACAAAACAACACGCAACAGCATCGGATAAGGTCAGCAAGTTCCAGGCCTCTAGCTTCCAAGCGGTAGGAGCACACAGCGGAACTCTACGCCGCGATGTTGCTTGAAGTAATTAAAAAATAGTGCGTTGAGAAAAGAGGAAAAGCAAATATTTGCACAAACAGGCTCTGTGTTAGGGCGGACAGAATAGGCTGCAAAATTCCACTAATTATGCAACCATTTGAGCAAACCTCACTAATTACCTTTTAAATTATCACACTTGAGTGGTTGGTCGGAATAGAGAGTTCGAAGCCGTGAGCGAGACGATGCCATATCAGTTTTTGAAACGAAGAAAGACTTATTTTCTAAAGCCCGGCAGACCGAGGAAATCGGATGCTATTTTTAGCACGAAAACGAAACTAAGCGCTAGAGGTGCGCAGGAAGCTGGGTACAGAAGCGACGTGCGCTCATGATGTGAGCAGTAGAAAATACGTTTAGTGCATTTTAGTTAATTAGCTGCTTACTAAAGGAGTTTGGGGCATATTGAGACCGCCGCGGCAGAGATCTAGTTTGTTCCTGCGAATATTTCGTTTCTATGTTTATTTTAAACATGGGATGAGTGATAGGGTATGAGTCAAGGGAAGCACCTGAATCCGAGCGCGAGAGTTAAGAACGAGTTAAATGCTGTAGCAATAGCGTCAGGGTTAGTTATGATTCCACTCGAAGTTTTCATTTCACAAACTGTCGATTACTCACTTGCTAAATAACGCCAAAGCTTTCGCGGGTCATATTTCATAAAGGACTGTAACGTCTCCGAGAAGAAACGTGTTTTCGCGGCTCGAATTTTATCTTTGAGCGTATTGACAAGGCGTAGGCGTATTGATAGGCAGCGCTTGCGACGACACTTAATCTTTCTCTTCAGATGGATAATGTCTCGCGTTATCCACGGATATTCTCGGTTGACGCGTTTTTTTCTCACATGAATGTACTGCTTTTCGCAGAAGTGAACACCTTCTTTAAAATAGGACCACATTGCACACACGTCGTTCAGTGCCTCAAACGCTGGGTAACAAGATTCCAAATGAGCTAAAACAGAAATATCATCAGCCGGCTCGTAATCTTTAACAAAAATGATAGATGGTTTGACAGTCTTATTCGAAGCATGCAATGGACATTCCAGGATTAACATCTTATGGTCTGAGATTCATTCAGCTGTATTTACTGAACAGTTGTCACGTGAATTGCTAACAAGCATAACGTCGAGTAGAGAAGAGCACGACCCGAAAGTTCGAGTATCAAAAGTAACTATTTGGTTTAAAGAAAAACTTAAAGTACTTAGTAGCAATATTTCAGCGGTTTTCACTTCATTGTTATCGTGTGGCATGTCTGATCAATTTATTCCAGGCAAGTTGAAGACTCCTGAAATGATTATTTTGGATATGGAATTTGTACGTCGCATAAGGTAGTCGTGCATCACTTCGAGATACTCGGGAGGAGCGTTGGGTGGTCGGTACATGCCTCCAAAGAGTATGCGTTCGCCCTCGTATTCAATATCACACCATACGCTCTCATGACCATCAATGTCATACATGCAGGAAAATTTATTGTTGTTTTAATCGCTATCGCCCTTCCTCTACCTCTTGTGCCTCGGTGTTTGCGGATAAGTTTGTACGATGGCGGGGGCCGAGTCTTGCACTTCTGCATGCAACCACGTTTCGCTAATGTTCAGAATATGTGGCTGATAAGACAGTATTATGCTTTCAAGTAGACTGAGTTTGTTAACTTCGCGCGTTGAACGGTACAACTCTAAGAACTTTATGGTCACCTTGCCATTCTTTCCGTCGGACTTTCGTTTTATCAAGCGCAGAAACCCTTGAGCGAGGTGCCTCCATGCTTCAATCGGCTCACTTCCATCTCTATTACCGTAATCTTTCTTGGATACTACTGACTGTTGATTCTACTTGCTTCAGGTTCGTTGTTAGCTGTTTCGAAACTTTGTTGGTTTTCGTCTGCTCTTAAAGAATTTTTTTCAGCATTTCAGTGTTAGAGCTGGATTCTGAGTCTGAGTCAGAGCTTGGTCCCGGGTTTAGTTCAACGTCCCCAGATGTTAGTAGCAGCAATCTGATTACATCAAAGCAGTCAACCAATGTAGAAACAAGAAACCGTGGACTTGGTATAGCACCATCAAAGCACGAGTATCATCCCGAACAGAATATACTGTGTATTTATCACCTACCTGCACAACGAAGAAGAAATGGGTGAGCATCCGTATCCTTCGGGTGCCACCAAGTCCACTGAAGCGTCGGCCGATGGAGCTCGGACTGATTCTGCTCTTTCACTGTGCTTGTTCAATAATCATCAGTTGGGATTGTAGGGGCATAATCGAAGGGATGAAGACTCCGGGGAAGGTAGCAAACGAGGATCCATGACATCCCAGTCGAAATCAAGATAGAGCAATGAGTATAGGGTAGGGAACGAAATACAAAATCAAGGTAACAGATGATCGCTAAGAGTAACTGACTGTATTATAAGAGAAGACAAACAAACATAGAGGGTAATGAAAGAAAGTTAGGTAGGCGGATGAGTATATTGGCTCTGTTTGGCGAAGCCTGAAGCGCAAAAAGAGAGTGGGTAGTGAAAGATAAAAAGCATACAGCGCTAGTGTCGTGCATCTAGCACTTTCTTGTTTTTTTTTTTGTTTTTTGTTTTTGTTTTTTGCATTTCAGAATTCGCTAAAATAAGCCAATTCTACCGTCCAGCCCAAAAATCAGCCTTTCTGAGTTTAGAAACTTTGCGAGGCTGTAAAGTGGTCCCAACCGGCACTTGACCGCATTAATAGGTATGGGAGGTCATTGCTCCACAATAAGCGTAGTCAGGCTACTGTGAGATAAGTATGCACACAACTGGGACTACCACTCGCTTGACTTTGCATCGCATATCAACATATCATGGAGTTTCTTGAAACAAGTAATTTTTGTCTAGGGCTCAACACGGGTTTCGTAGGGAATTTAGTGCAGTGAAACAGTTAACTGAATTTGCACATGAAACTCTTCTTAACATCGATGCCGGCAACCAAATCGATGCCATAAGCATCAACTTCTCAAATGCCTTTGATACGGTCCTCCGCTCTGAATTGTTACGCAAACTGAAAGTCATAATCAATGATTCTCAACTCGTTAATTGGATTGGTGATTTCCTCTCACACCGCTTACAGTTGGTGATTGGTGATTTCCTCTAACACCGCTTCAATTCCGTTGATTCTTCTGTAGCTGATGTAACCTCGGGAGTTTCTCAAGGCTCCGTGCATGGCCCCATTTTTTTTTATTGCGAAAGCAATACCGCTAGCACTTCGAGCCTTTGGCGTGTTGTGGCGCCTCCATACATGACCTTTCACGTGACCGTGTGACGTCACGCCAGACCGAGAGACGGGGCCCTGGCTCGCGCCATCGGATGGTGGCGGTGAGTCCTTACAGGAGCCGCAGCGTTGATGTCAAGCCATTTTCACGTGACTATATGACGTCACGCCAGACCGAGAGATAGGGCCCCAGCTCGCGTCATCGGATGGTGGCGGCGAGTCCATACACGGCGCTGTGTCGCAGCCAAGAGCTCGCTGTTTGTGACGTCACACTATAAGAGGATAAATAGGGTTGTGGCTCGGTTCCTCGCAGTAGTCGGGGTGCAGCCGCCGAACAAGGCGCGGCCAAGGGTATTGCTTTCTCAATCTTCCAGGCTTAACTAAGCTAAGCCTTCAGCCATTTTTTTGCTCTATATTATTGATTTGCCTACTAATATAGCCTCAAAGACCCGTTTATACGCCGGTGACTTTGTATTGTACCACACTATTAACACTGCCGGTGATTACTTTTTTCTTAATAAGTCTTTTGGTGTGTTCTGTGACTGGAGCAATTCGTGGCAGATGAATATCAACTTCAGCAAAACAGTTGTAATGTATTTCACCAATCGCTTATCACCTTCGTATAACGACTGTTCATCACTGCGTAGAGGGCATGAATACAAATATCTTGGTGGCATGTTTACTCGCAATATGTCGTAGTCAAAACACATCGATTAGATCATTGCTAAAGCTCATAAGAAGGTTGGTTACCTGATGCGCACAGCAAGAGCAGCTCCTAAAGAGACTAAACTGCTGATGTACAAATCTTTAATCCGGCCTATTCTTGAATATCCGTCAAATGTCTGAAACCAATGTAAAAACCATGAAATTCATCACATCGAATGTGTACAACGGGAAGCTGCAAGATATATTTGTCGCCCTTACGACTTCCATTTCTCACCCTCATCTGCCATGTCTTCTCTAAATCTAAGTCCGCTCTCATCCCGCCGTAAAACTGAGTCCCTCAAACTTCTTCATTGTGCATTCTTCAAATTAACTCTAAGATCATATCTTGTTTTCAGAACCATCAGCAACTAGGAGCCATCATAATCTTAATATACACCCTCTTTATGCCCGTGCCAACGCTTTGGAGAGTGGTAACTCCTTGCATGGAAACATCCGTTCATCATCAATTTCTGAATTTGCGTCGGCAATTGAGTCGTAACATCAGAAGGTATTATATGTTGTGATCATTATTTTTGTTGTTGTTATATGTCTCTAATGCGTTGAATTGTATGAAATTTTGTATACCCATTCCTGCTATAGCCCTCAATCAGACTGCAGTATTTTTAAATAAATAAAACTATACCTTCAAGGAACAATATGCGCCGCTCAATGCGCGCCCCTTGTTCCATGTATTCTACAAAGTTAGACAAAAACAAATTAATCTAGTCTTGCGTAATGAGCACTTCCCTGAACTGTATTTCGAGTGCATGCGTACCGAGTAAAGACAATTTTCATAAACGCTATATTAAAAATCGTTACTTCGGCTCTCGCTAGTAAACTCATTCACAAGTATAGGGCAAGGAACCTTCACCGTTTTCTCTTTTTGCCAAGTCAAGTTCAAAATTGCGGCATGCGTGTCCTCATTGCGATGCTTCTAGGTATTCATTATCTGATTCTGCCACTGAAATCATTTGAGCCGAAGACACCGTCTGGCAGAGCGCCGAGTGTACCAAGGCTGTCGGGGGGATTTCATTGGGTTGCTGATCACGAAGTAGAGAAGACGCTCTTGGCACGTCTATACTTGTGGTCACGTGATATACTTTTCTGTCCTTTTCTTTGTGTTACTTTGAGTGTATAATTGTGAAATAGGCAGGTGATTGGAGCCGTTTTCACTCTAACACGAAGCTGACGTGAAGCACGGTCGTTGCACTGGGGCAAGTTCTTAGTGTTATTCTTTTAAACTGATGAAAAAGGATCACCTTCTGTTTTCATCCCACGCAGTGTACGAGCATAGATCATTGCATTAAGATAAGTTCTTAGCGTTTAATCTTTGGAACTAGTGAAAAAAGAAAAAGAATACTGACGTTCTATTTCCTTCACATGCAGTGTATAAACACCGAGCATTGCATAAGTTCTTAGTGTTAATCATTTATGCAACAAATCTTAATCCGGTAATTTTGATGCTCACCAACAGCCAACCTCATTCATCGCGCAATCAAGCTCCGGTTACAAGATGAGGCGCCTAACACATAGTTTGGTCGTTGAAATACATCCCAAGTTTTTCTATTAAGGTTTGGTTTGGTTTTGGTTTTGTGGCGTTTTGGTGTCACAGACCGATTAAGGCTATAGAGACACCGCAGCGGAGGGCTCCGGGAATTTCGACCATTGGGATTCTTTAACGTGCACTGACATGGCATAGCACACGGTTGCCTAGCTTTTTGCCTCCATCGAAAAGCTGTCGCCGCATCCATTATGCGATCCCTCTCGGTCACGTAGGTCGAGCGCCCTAACCACTGCACCACCCTGGTGGGGATATATTAAGGTACTCCCAGTAAAGCTTCGAATTTTGTTTACAGATACATCGCACGGTTTTTCTATTAAGGTATTCACAATAAAATTGTCAATTTAATTTAGCACCGTTTCTCTGACCTAAAAGCACATGCAATAAAAATTCTGTATTTTTGCAGAACATATAATGTGTCATATATAACTTTTTCTTCTGCATTTAGGTGGCAATATTACACTGAAAAATTAAAAGACATCAGCATGAAAAGTAAGTCCGCCTTTTTTATTTTCTTATTCGGTAACGGGGCTCAAGATGTCTAACGTCAATTATAGTCGTTGAGGTTGTTTCACGCTTTGCACATCAAAGCACTGCTTTCATATTTTACACATCCAATACGGACGCCGTTTGTGAAGTTTATGATGACGTGAGTTCCCGTGAGTTCCGTGATTTCGGCGACGATAATAATCATCTTTAATTAAGAAATTATTAGGTAATAAATTATTGCTAACCTTGTTATATTAAATTAATGTGATGCTGGTGACTGGGTCAATAACGTAGAAGTTATCCATTGCTACTCATTTATTGAAAAGAGTAGCCCACTGCGATTTTGTGCAGTCCGCCGAGGAGCGAAAAAACAAGCGAGTGGCACCTGTAGTCAATCACCTTTTGCTAAATGCTGCGCTTAGATCAACTACTTTTTACTGTCAAGCTGATGCATTTTAGCACATGAGTTTTAATATTTATATGCTTTCTACGCTCTGCCCGTGCTTGCTTGCCATCATGCCGCGTTCCCATTCATGTAAACCTATCATCAAGCTATCACCTAGTGTAGCATGCATTGTACGCGGTGACTGTTTTTGCCACTGTGTTTATTCTTCATACTTGCTTTATGCTACGACAAATGCGACACTTATGTAACGTCTACATAAGGGTGTATCTGGACGACATTGTGGAGGTACGGACCAATTACCACATTTGTCAACGTATCCCAGAAAAATATATCCCGAATCCACTATAGTTTTTCCGATGTATCCCGGAAAAAAACACACCGGCCTCTCTCTTGTTTCATATTGGTTTCCCCCGCCGGGTGGTACCGTGGTTATGGCACTCGACTACTGTTCCCGAGCATGCGGGATCGAATGCCAGCCTCGGCGGCCGCTTTTTGTTGGAGACGAAAAGCAAGGCGCCCGTGTGCTGTGCGATGTCAGTGCACGTTAAAGAACCCCAGGTGGTCGAAATTTCCGGAGTCCTGCACTACGGCGACTCTCATAGCCTGAGTCGCTTTGGGACGTTAAATCCCATGATCCATATCGGTTTCCGCCAAAGCGCGTCCACGAAAGAACTTGATGCTACTTCTGAATGTAAATCAGATATCTGCGATGCGATTCTGCATGCCGGAAGCCCTTCTGATGCATACATTTTCATGAAATCGAAGACTATCGAGCCCAACGCCGTACGGCAGGTGTCACACTCACCGGTCGGTTGGCCTATTTGGCGTTGTATAATAGGCTCCGCCAAAGCACTAACGAACTTGATACTACTTCTGAATATAAAACAGGCCTATGCGATGTAATTCTGTATCCCAGAGGCTCAGTGGTGCCGCAAAACTGGTAATGAAGTGCCGCGGGGTACTCGAAATTATTTGATTTCCTGGAAATGGGCATATCAAGACAGCCCCGCAGTGCAAACAGAAATATGCAGCGCCAACTAGGAAACTACCTGTGTGAAGAGGTCCTCGCAACCTCGAATTAAAAATCACGAGCATGCCTGCAGCGAGTTATAGTTGGCAAGTGACATGACCTCGCACTGATTGGTCGGCGGGTTGCGTGACGTCACAAGACCACGTGATTTATTTGGAAAGAGGTGCCAACTCAGGCAGTTTGTTTCGTATGTATGGTAAGATGGGAATCGAACACACCGTCAACCTTGCACTCCGTGTCAGACAAGATACTCGTACGCCACGCAGGCATATTTAAGTGACAGCTTGGTTAAAAGCAGCATTTAAATCGATGTCAAGTGGACTTTCACCTAATGTGCTAGGATATGCAGGGAGCATTGGTGGTGTTTGTGAAGAGGTCACGGGATCAGCGTCCTTTGCCGCTTTAACCACTCGCGGCTAATCATGCGGGATCTAGGTGACCCAGATGCTCTGGCGCGTATGGCGACCGCTTTAATGCACTGATATAGCACCTGCAAGACGCAGACAAACATACACTCTCTCGATACCAGAACCGTTTAGCGTGTTGTTAAAAACAACGCTCGCTCGTATTTGGCGCATGAATCTCATTGATGATCTGTTATTTTTATGCTAGGCATGTCAGGCCTCCATTGCGTCGACTTGCGCTTCTGAAGGTGCAGGGCTAACCTGAGGCTGACCGTGGCCTTAACGTCACCTGATTAGCTGGAATGAAAGTGGGTCACGCATCGACGGCCGCCGCGGATGGAAGTAAGCAACGTAAATGACCTAATAACGTTGAGGGGGACAGCTTCGTTCGTCTTCCTCGTCGCTCACTCTCCGGGATACTCCGGGGGCTTATACGTCGACATAGGCGAAGAAGCTCAGCGCAAGGAGTGGGCGCACTACGTCTTTTATTCCTTATCTGCCTTATACGTTAGAATGCGAACGGCCTGTCATGTAGGATAATGGTTTAATGTGTTTTTCTCTTGGTCCTTGTGATGCGGGTTCTATTACGGCTTCGGCTACGGAGTTTGGATGGAGGCGAAACGCGAGATGCCTTCGTATATGCGATGTCAGTGTAAGTTAAACAACCCCAGACTGTCGAAATTTCCGGAGCTCTCCACTATGGTGTCCCTCATAGTATCTGTCACTTTGGGACGTTAAACTCTTAGGAGGAGGAAGCTCAGGAGAAGGAAATACAGGGATGTTAACCGGTAAAATAAACCGGTTTGCTACCCTGCACTGGGGTAATGAGGTTAGTGGATATATAAGTGATGAGTAAGAGAGGTATGGGTTAAGTCAGTATAGTCACATCACATCACGACACAGTCATATCACGCCACATAACAGCAAAATCACAGCCTATCGATCAGGCCCGTGGTTATCATGAAACGGACCAGTGCCTGGGAGGCCTTCATCTATCTCTCTTAAAGCTTTACCAAACCTACAGGGTAAGCCAAAATGCTGTAACATGAAAAAACAATCATAAATTCTCAGGACAAATTTATTTATTTATTTATTTATTTATTTATTTATTTATTTATTTATTTATTTATTTATTTATTTATTTATTTATTTATTTATTTATTTATTTATTTATTTATTTATTTATTTATTTATTTATTTATTTATTTATTTATTTATTTATTTATACAGCAGCCCCGGATGGGGCTATTGCAGGAGTGGCGTTAAGAAAAATAGATATAAAATAGCAAATTACAAACCAACCTAACATGTTTACACACATAGCGGGCATAATATGGCACAGACATTGAAAAAATGAAAAAGAGAATGAACCAATACACAATAAGCGCAACACGAATAAAAAAAAGGAATCATGTGGCATTGATGGCTGATAAAAAGTTGCACAATGAAGACCGCGTTGAAGAGACCGCGTTGTGAGAGGAATTGTGTTTCAATATTCAGTTGTCTGGGGGAAAAGCTGTATTTGAAAATATTAGTGCGGGAGAAGTATGGCTTTAGGTTCAGGCTATGATGATTCCTGGTTGATCGGGGAATATCAGGGGTAAAGTACACATTATGTGTTCCATGGTAAACTGAATTAACGATGCAGTGCTATAACTTCAATAAATTCATATTGACGGCACACAGACAGGGGATAGATTCAAAGTGGACGCTGCGCAACGTGAGAAATGGCGATCGTACCGATTATATATGTGATTGCTTTTCTTTGAATGTTCATGATTATGTAAATTTCATAATGTTTATAAGGGTTCTAGACTGGATATGCATATTCAAGTAGCGGATGAATTAAGGATGAGTACAATAGTATGTAGCTTAGTCCATTTTGGAGCATTAGGCAAAGTTCTACTCAAATACCCAAGCGATTTGAGTGCTTTAGAGAAAACGAAATTAATATTCTTGAACGGGACATGTTAATAGTAAAAAAAAAAATGAATTGAGGTGTGCCGTTTCTTATTTTATTTTATCTGAAGCACTTAAATTACGTGCAGCCTTTTATACGTGAGGCACAAAATGTCCAGGTTATGTTTTGACGCAGACTTCGATACGCTTGTAGAAATTTTTCGAGATAGCCGCAATGCGTTCTGGAGTAATTTTTCTGCGGGTCTTGTCAGCAGCACGGTTCAGGATTTGTTGGATATGTGCTTGAAAGGGCACCATTGTTTCTCCGCTGTCTTCTAAAGGGTGCAACTCTATGAACTGAGGTCGGGGAAATTTGACGGCCAAAATTTCTTTGTCAGAATGTGAGGACGTTTTGCCGCACACCACTCGTGGTCTTCTCGGTACCCTGGGCTGGAAGCCAGATTTTCTGGAGGCGCCCGTCAGTGTCTTCTGCTTTTTTCTTGAGCTCAGCAAATAACTCCGCCATGCAGCATTAGCTCGCGGTGTGTGTCCTCGCTAATTTTGACCAATGTTTGCAGAGAAACAAGCTTCGTCTCCTCAAGGCGTAAAATCTCGTAGAAAAGCATGATGCTCTGGAGAAAAATGATTTTTTCTACTAACACAGGTAAGAGCTCCGTTCGGCAGAAGCTCTCGATGATTCTGGGAATTCCAAACCAGTTCGAGAGTGAAACTGTTCTCATCACTGAACAGAATCCTGTCCAGGGCTTCACCGCGGCTCATCTGTTTAAACATGTGGCAGTTTTTCGGTATGCAAGCCTTGCGAATAAGCTCTTGCAGAAATTTGAGCACCTCTAGGATTCATATTCTCCGAATGGGACATCTGACGACAGTGTAGAATAGTTCATTACAGACCGTTTTTCGTCCGAATTGTCGCACCAATAGCATTAAAAAAAAAGCACTTGTATATAGCAAACGGACAAAGAAATTGAATAAAGTAATATCGCCCTCAAAGACGTGAATAAAATCCAATAAACTCTAATTCAAAACGCGTTACAGTACTTTTTGGTCGCCCTGTAGAATGCACGTGTAGTCACTACACCGTTACTCATGACGTCATTGTCTTCCAACTGTTAATCGTGGTGCGTCGCCACCGCGTGTTCTCAAGTCATCACTAACCATCCATGGTAAACGCCCTTTGTATAGTTCGGATGATAGCCAACCTCCGTTACATTTTACTTTGCTCTCGTCCTGCCCTCCTGATCTCGCGGTAATTACCATTTCGGTGGTCCTCGTGCCGACTCACCAATCAGCTAACGAGGTTACTACTACAGAGGCGCGGAACCCACGAAGGGGTGCTTAACCCAAGCCAAACACCTTGCTTCCCACACTGCACAAACCATGCCCCAATGTTGGTAGTATGTTGGAAATGTCAGGCCTATACATATGACCGGTATGTTACCAACCCACTCCAATACTGAGCCAGTGGCCCACGTGTTTGATGCTGCCTTTTAGGAAGAAAAGCTACTGAGAGGATCAGTAAGC
Organism: Amblyomma maculatum; assembly: GCF_055883805.1. Classification (NCBI taxonomy): domain Eukaryota; kingdom Metazoa; phylum Arthropoda; class Arachnida; order Ixodida; family Ixodidae; genus Amblyomma; species Amblyomma maculatum. The sequence continues at coordinate 343,999,733 of NC_139344.1, forward strand.
CCTGTCCCTACGTTCCTGCATGGCACGCACATCCATAATACATGGCGCGATAGCATGGGAGAAAAAATAATGGGGCAAGAGTTTAGTTCTTCCTGTGGTTTCTATCCTTCTCCCGACATAATTTTTGGAAGACAGGAGCCAGTAGTAGCGTTACGTGTTGCACAAGTTTCGAAGAGTCCTTCGCTTTTTCCCCAATTGTACTTTCATTGGTCGCATTCATCCTCGCGTGCCTACGCTCACGTTGTGCAGGGGGTAACCCGTGCGCAATGCTATGGTGTAAGAATTGAATTCTTAGCAACCCGTGAGAAAGTCACGAAGAGCTCGTTAAGAAGCGTCCGTTCCCTTCACACGTGTACTTTCCTTCGCCGCGTCGATGTCCCCTTTACCGGCCAGCTTTCCAGGGGGACGATAGGAAGTCATTTCAAAGATTTTCCAGCGTAGAGAAGAAGTTGGTGAGCGTTAGGACTTCAGTTCAAATGGAATCTTGCGTACCACACACGAAAGTGCACAACTATGCTCTCCGCAGGAGCATGCAGAAAAGAATCCTAAAAATTTCCACCATGTAATTTCTGACAACTTCTTCTCTGCCTTGCAATTTCTGGTTCGCGTATCCGCGATCGCATTTGAACAGCGAATAAGAGCACTTAGGGTTCTACATTTTTATAAACCTCGAGCGTGGGACATATACAGGTATCGACAAGTACCCCAATCGTATAAGCCACATAGGAATTTTGGTTAAGGTACAAGCAACGTGACGAGGCACCTTTGCTCACAGTATACATTTGGATGTTTTAGAGTTTTACGTGTACCTGTATGTATATGGGTCTGGTATCTAATAGTCCCAAATCGGAACCGACTGTAAAGGGCGCAATAGTGAAGTTCTCTGATGATTTCAACTACCTGGACCTCTTTAATTTTCATTGGCATCGCACAGTAGCGCTGAGTTTCGTCGCCATCAAAGTGTCACCGCCGTGGCCTGTGTCTAACCAGAGTCCTCGTGTTTAGCAGTCGAGCACCCTGACTGAGCCACTACGAGGGGGTTGTTTGAAAGGGTACGCATACTTAGCGGTCACCTAAGCATAGAAAGGTAATCCTGACTTTATTGCACCCAGCTGCCACGAATGGTGACCATTGTGTTCAGGTTATTGAGGGGTACGCTTCTCAAGTTTAAACCAGATAACGAAAGGAACGCACAGAATATAACTCATAGATTTCTGCTACACATTGTATTTACAATTGAAAGCCCCTATACATTACGCTACTGAAACGTCTGGCTAATTTAAAATGGTTCGAAATAGTTAAAACTCATTTCCTTTGCAATCCACTGTAGAAGGGTGATCGCACATACACTAAAGGCACGCGGATGTGCGCAGGAACAGTTAATCCGGTTAGAATTACGTTGTGCTATGAAAAAAAAAAAAAAAAGGAAATGAACAGCGAGTCATCAAAATTAGTAACTGAACTAAGTTATTATGCGATAGAAAAATAGCCTCACTGAAGCGAAAAGCCGGCTTCGGCGGTATCAAGCACTTGCCTGTTAGCAAGTGGCAGGTGGCTACCACCAGTTACGGTGGCAAGCGACGTGAATGGTGTCATAGCCCGCCTCGAACTCTCTGCACTCCTTCGTTATACGCACAACTCTGTAGGCTGTTTTGGAATCAACTCTGTATGAAGACAACAAAGATGATCGGAAGCAGCCAAAACACAAAGCAAAGCATAAGATAAAAAGATCAAAAATAAATAAAAAATTCTAATCAATTTAAAGGATGCATGTGATGATGCGTTGCTTATAGCATTCCTGCACTGCGCTATCTTTTAAGTGCGGCGCCAGTACCGCTACGTAATGACTACAAGTCATGATTACGGTTAAGTCGACTCTTAAGGGTGAGAGCACGTAATGTTTCATCATTCTTGGCTATGCATGTCAACTTAGATGTGATGTGACACCGTAAAACGGCGGTTTGTTATCGTCTTAGCTTCGGGCCCCATGGAGGGCTAACAGCAAAAAAAAAAAAAAAAAGAAAAAGGCTTTTGTACTAAGCATAGGGAAAAGGATTTCATATTACAAGCGCAATTCCGGTGCCTTCCGCGCAGGCGTCCTTCCCATAGGCACGTGCAGCGCGTGTCACAGCACAAAAGACATGTCGAGGAAGCCGCTAAGCGTCGATTGGCAACAAAAGACCACGCCGTCAGACCTACATAAGCCGAAGCAATGGAGCGAGGTGACAGAGCAGCGCCTGTAATAAACCCCTTTGATCTCTTGGAAGAAGGCAGCAGAGCAGGTAACAACACAAAGCATAAGAAGCACACACACACACACACACACACACACACACACACACACACACACACACACACACACACACACACACACACACACACACACACACACACACACACACACACACACACACACACACACACACACACACACACACACACACACACACACACACACACACACACACACACACACACACACACACACACAGACACACACACACACACACACACACGCACACACACACACACACACACACACACACACACAAGGAAAACGCAGCATTGTTCTTGTGTCTTTGTGTATGTGTGTGTGTGTGTGTGTGTGTGTGTGTGTGTGTGTGTGTGTGTGTGTGTGTGTGTGTGTGTGTGTGTGTGTGTGTGTGTGTGTGTGTGTGTGTGTGTGTGTGTGTGTGTGTGTGTGTGTGCGTGCGTGCGTGTGTGCGTGCGTGCGTGTGTGTGTGTGTGTGTGTGTGTGTGTGTGTGTGTGTGTGTGTGTGTGTGTGTGTGTGTGTGTGTGTGTGTGTGTGTGTGTGTGTGTGTGTGTGTGTGTGTGTGTGTGTGTGTGTGTGTGTGTGTGTGTGTGTGTGTGTGTGTGTGTGTTCGTTCGGCGTTCGACTCTATTATTGTCCCTTTCATCTACTCTCCATTACAGCAGAGTTAGAGATTTTCAGGTGCTTAAATTCATAACTCTCATTACATATTGTGCCTTGCGCAAATGTCAGCGTCAATACGTTTCCTCAGACTATGTGCGTAGCACGAATTGTATTCAATGATGTGCTGGCTTCTTCACACTGCACGAGGAAGACACTTCAAACGTTCCTCGGACGTTTGCAGCACACCGCCGATGAGGAAAAAGAGACACGAGGTAGCCGTTCTTTTTTGTTTTTTCTCCGAACGCCTTCCCGGCCTCAAACCAAAGCACAGCATCCTGCCGTTACGTTGCTGTCTGCACTATCCTACACGTGCGTCACACTAGCCGAAGGCACTGGTTTGTATTTTCTGTTTAAACACCGACGTCACTATATCAAAAGTAAAAGGGCCAGCACTAGTTTGCACGCTTTATTTGATCTCATTACCTGTCAAGCAGCCCATCGCTTTATTTAATCTCGTCACCTGTCAGTAGGTTCATCGCTGAAGAGCCCTTCGTTTCGTCCTCGAAGGAATCGCCGCTCTGTACTTTCAACATCAAGTCCAAGTGCCAATGTCAGAGATGAAAAGTGGGCCTAGAAAGCCAAGAGAGGCTTCGCATCTTTCCCGGATGCAATCACCTGACGAGCAGCTTGCAAAATGTTTTACTGGCGACGCTTCAAAGATCAAATATGCTGAAGCCTAGGACTTGCAGTTTCCTCCAAGTCATACTCACAGCTAAAGTTGCTCGAAATAGACTAAAGTGTAGACTCTGTTAACATGAGACGTAGTATTTTTCCTAATGCTCCAATGCACTAGGCGACATCGCATGAGACATTTTAGCCTAACGCATTATATATATATATATATATATATATATATATATATATATATATATATATATATATATATATATATATATATATATACAGATTATCAATTAGGTGATCTCCACCTTCCAAAGAGCCCACTTCTTAAGCGTTAATAGTCGCTTAAAAAATCTTGAAAAGGATGCATTAAGCAGCAGCTGTCTCCACATATCGTACGATATACGATTTTGGTTTGGAAGCGCCAAGCCCACTTGGCAAGACAGAGCATTGGCACTTTTACTGCGCGCACTCTGTCGCTTCTTGCCAGGACCCGCCGCAGAGGCTAAAGTCGCGGGACTATATTCAGATGTTCGCATTTCTGTTCGTGTTTAACAAACCAAGCGGCTGAAATTAATTCGAAGCTCTCTGATATGGCGCATCTGGCTCGGGCAATATCAGCACGTTGAACCCCAGCTACCTGGCACCATACCAGATGCTCCTTTCAGACTCGTATATGTGAGCCTGCAAACTGTTATTCTATAACGAAAAACTCGTTTCTTCCTTAGAAGTTATCGGTTTCATACCCGACTACACTATTCCATCAATATGTGATAGCTACCGCATCAGCAGCAGCTGTAAAAATAAGTTCTCCAATATTTGATACATTATTTTTTAGCGTTAAACTCAAACTCTAGAAAACTTGTATGTACAGAGTCGATAACACTTGTCTAAACGCCCAAGCTGTGTGCTATCGAGCAAAGTACTTGGCAAAGGACGACGCGCTTGTTTATGCGCGGTTCGAATGACTTGACGGCTACGCTTGAGCGTAAGTATGATGAGTAAAACTCAGTACGTGCCTTATAATTCCGCACCAATACCAATACCCGATGATGGCATACACCAGCAGCGTTCAGAGATTACAGATTTGGTGAGTGAAGTGTGTGTGTGTGTGTGTGTGTGTGTGTGTGTGTGTGTGTGTGTGTGTGTGTGTGTGTGTGTGTGTGTGTGTGTGTGTGTGTGTGTGTGTGTGTGTGTGTGTGTGTGTGTGTGTGTGTGTGTGTGTGTGTGTGTGTGTGTGTGTGTGTGTGTGTGTGTGTGTGTGTGTGTGTGTGTGTGTGTGTGTGTGTGTGTGTGTGTGTGTGTGTGTGTGTGTGTGTGTGTGTGTGTGTGTGTGAGAGAGAGAGAGAGAGAGAGAAAAGCTTGGGAGAAACCCTGCTGCGCCCCTCCTCCGCGGTGGGCCCAAACCCAGTTTCGAATCTCGAACCTGGCTCCGGTAATGACCCGCACATTTTCAGGTAGGGCTGAGCGTCGCTGTACTTCGCAAAACAGCGTCTTCTACGTCCTGCTCTATTTCAGGTTGACAAGGCAGCTCTAAACCAAAATTATGGTCAGCTTAATGTAAATTGCTGATGCAGCGGAATGCGTTTGCATGCCTTCTGTGGCTTAAGCGTTTATTGTGACTTGAGTGTTCCTCGTTGCTCGATGCATTCGGAAACAGAATTTGCAGCGCTGGAATTTTCATCTGCATGGGGCTGTTTTCTGAAGCCCGTGCTTAACCTACTGAGAAACCAAAGAAAACACGCATATAACATCGTTGTTCATTATTATTCACACCTATGAGTCACACATTAGGCTGAGAATGTCTCACTTGCGATACAGAGCCATCCCTCTGCTATACGTGTATACACATGCTTCGGTTGACGGTGCGACTCCAGACTGCTGGCTGACACAAGTTGCAGACTAGTAGTTATGTGCTAGGGCTCACGCTGACTCAAACCTGTTCCACACTTTTGCAAAATTTTGAGGCTCGCACAATCTTTAACCAGGAGCCGCGATCACTGGGCAAGATTTTTGGTATTTTGTGGGGTGTGAGGGAGGGTTTATGAGGCAATGCAAATGTTTACTCAAAGCAGCTGGAAAACTGTGCTCAGTAACGACTCAATTACATATTTTAATTACAGTATATTTTTTCCCCTCCTCATTGCAGTCTACTTTTCACCTCTCACTGACATCAACGGCCATATTCATTCGCAGAAAGGTTTCTAATCCTCAAGCATTAATTAATGCTATTATAAGCATGGGCATCAGCAGCTATTTACCTGGCGGTTGAGAAGCTTTCAAGAACTCGTAACATTTTCCACTGTCATGCATTAATTAATTCATTCATGATCAGATCACACCGATGTGGTCATTCATACCCACATCACGCGCTTTGCACTTGTAGTACAATGGTTCCAAATGGCTGAAAAAACGAAACGAACGCAAAGAAATGTACGTGGTCGTATAAACACTGCTAATAAGGACGTTTTGGTTCAGACAATTCCAATGAAACATGTTGAGATCCCGAAAACCCTTATTCAGGTATCTATGAACTTTTTATTCCGAAAACAGGATTGTCTGTAGTGAGCAATGAACATAAAAATGTCAGTTAATGCGTATAGAGCCACATCAGTTCGAACCTTTGCTGAGAAATGCGAGCTCTGCATGACCTAGAAATGATTCCAACATTATTTTAGAACAAGAACAGCCAAATAGATAAAAACAGTAATAAAAAGGAAGCGCAGCCATCAAGAGATGCCGATAGCATATCAGTGGGACAGCTAAAATCCATGTCAATGCACAACTTTCCATGAGCGTCCTTGATAAACTAGAGTACAATGCGCGCTGGTTCCACGCACACCAGCTTTAGTTCTGCCGCACGCGCAAGGAGAGATAACTACGTTTAAGTTGATCACACGGCAGTGTATGGCCACGATATTCCATCGCACGAACATGAAACATTGAAATGCAACGGCGCGCACAGTGTCATTAAGAGCGAGCATTTTGCGTTACAAGCATGGTTCCGTTGCTACCAAAAGTTGCGCTACAAAATGTCTCGTTTACGTATACTAAATTATTCAGTCTTACGAGTCTTGTCTGCATCTGAGCCTCCCTTGTCCCGAGACCTGTAGGTCTTGACATAAAAGTTGACGAACAGCGCTATGCCGAAGCAGAGCTGTACAATCTCGAGGACACAGAACATACTTGGGTAATTACAGTCGTAAAATAGCGGGATTTGCATGTGCAGCACGACAAATACCATTTGGAAAATCTGAATCGTAGTGAGGTGCCTCTTCCACCAGAGGTGCTTGCGAACCTCCGGACCCAGAGCTGCCAGGAAGTAGTAGGAATACATTATCACATGAACGGAGGCGTTGACGCAGACGCCTAAGATGACCTGACCGTCGTGGCCGAAGTTCATCCAAATCCAGCAGTCCAGGACAACCAGAAAGTGATGCACGACGTGCAGGAACGTGACATGCGAGTTCTTCTTGCGAAGCACGAAGAAAATGGTGTCCAGGAAGTCTCCTATTCGGACGAACGCGTACCACCAAGCGGTGCTCAGGAGGGCCATGGTATTCTTGTCCACGGCCGTGTAGTCGATACCCTGGCAGAAGAAGCTGTAGCCACCGTTGATATAGGAGTGGTTCAGGAACTTGGCTACGAACAGCGCGTTCGCCACAACCATGAACAAGTTGTAAACTAGGATGGGGAACTTTAGTTCGAAAGCGGGCCTGCTCTTCATCCATCGTGGACCTCCAATCTTGACCACGTAGACGTAGGTTGCCAGCAGCGGCACCACAAATCTGGCGTCATTGATGAGGCCCCAGTCCTTGACGCGAGGATCCCTTGAAGACCATACTTTGTGAAAAAAGCTCGTCGAAGGAGGCCAGGAAGTTGCTGTTAGCGATTCGTTCATGATGCCGAACGTCGAAACCGTCGCTCCAGCAGCTCGGAGCACGTCTTCGTCACTCCAAAGCTACTCAAACACTGCGACAGAAGCCGGCGCGTCGGGCGTTCTTCGCCTGGTATCGTAATGCGCTGCCGCTGTCGGGTTCATCATTCTTTCCTCTCGCGAGAGACCGCTGCCTGTTTCCGCAATAGCAGATCCGCGACACTCGTGCCGCGCTTCTCGGCTCAACCACTTTCCCTTTCCACGTTATGTTCCCGAGTGCGCTCCTGATGAGATGCACGTTCCGCGCCCGCTGCAAGTGACCCCGCGGCCCTTACCTTTTTCTTCTTTTCTTTTTCCTTTTTTTTTTTTTTTTTTTTGCTTGGGCCCTCTCGGGAGTGTTTTATGATAAGCGTTTGTCGCTACAATCACGCGAACTCGTCAGTGGGAACAAAAAGTGTCGCTGGTAAAACTATCAGCAGCCCGGAAAACCGGATGCTCTTGGCATCGATCCAATCGACCGAACATATTCCGAAACACATTTCACGAGCCACTTCCCACGGGTGAAGGTCGTACTATTGCGCAGAAAACCGTTGTAATGCGATGTGCGGGCTCGTTTCAAGCCCGAGCCGCAATAGGCCGATCGGCTTCCTGTTCCGCAGCTATCCGCAGTTGCAGCAGCAGTGTCATGATACAGCATGTAGAAAGAGAAGAGATCCGTCTTAAATGACATGCCGTGGTTGTGCAGTGCGCACTTCTACCCTGTACCTCTAAGCACGAACGTCAGCACTCTTCGCTGATTGCACACGTGTCCGTGTTCGCAGTGATTGTGCAACGCTGTACGCACCAAGATTAACAAGCGACAGAGCGAGCGTTTGTGGCACGTATATACTTTCAATTTTTGCGACGAAACAGAGCATCACCACTGTCAATAAAACTGGGCGAGTTGGTTTGCGTTCAAATGAGACATGGTATAACAGCGTTAAGACGGACGAGAAAAAGTGAGAGAGCACAGCCGCTGGGTTATCTCCCTTCATGTCCGTATTGTTCGGGCAGTTAAACTGTGTTCCATTACACCACGGGTATCTTTCAGTGCACAGTTCACTTCCAAAAATATCACTTTTGCTATCAATATGAAAGTCATTTGCTTTAGCATGTACCGCTTTGGCAGCAGTAACAGCTGGGGCGCTTACTTGAGAGTCGTATAGAGCAACACGTACAGTCGAGCGCGATTTGAAGGTTATCGCGCGAGCGTCGACCAGCCTTGCACTCCAGGCACCTGGCGGCCGGGTTTGGAACAGGAAAATTCATGATTTCGCACTCTTCTCTCCCTCGTTCGCTGTTCCATGCAACAACCATCACCCCCACGACATACTCACCGCTCTTTCTCTCTATTCTAAGCTTTTCATTTGTAGCGATAAAGTGTTCATTTTCAGATAATACCGAAGAATACGTCGTGCGCACAACGTTAACTGCCTGTTCGCAGAACAAAACGAAAAAAAAAATGAAAGTGATGTCCCAGTAGGGAGTGACGGCTGCTAAAGAACTGCAAAAAGAGTGAGGGAAGCTGGCTTGATACCTCCCTCGCCTCGGCAGAGAATTCTGGGCCATGGCACTGTTCATGTTCCCGGTCGACGCTCGCGCGATAACCTTCAAATCGCGCTCGACTGTACGCCACATCTCAAGGTCTGAGTCCTTTAGCTTCCCAGCTCTAATATATACGAAGCCGTAAACTCTCGATTGTAAGAGTTAGAAGCATACCATGCAGGCAGCAAGACGACAGAGGAGGCTATGTTGCTACATTGCTATGTTGCTCGAATGTGCTGTGTGGGAACGAAGACAAAATGATACGTCTGTACGTAGGTCAAATATCAACTGAAATTTAATTCGACAAAGGAGCACAAACCAACGAAGGTGAAGAAAGGAAATTTTTGTTTGCATGTTCTCCTCTAAACATGTAAACGAAAACTTCCTTCCTTGATCTCCTTGAGTCCTTTTACTTGTTTTCCTTTGTCAAATAACATTCCAGTTGATAGTTGGGCTAAATAGCACAGTCGTTATCTCGTTTTGTCGTCAATTCCACACATCGCATTTAAACAACATAGCTAACCATGCAGCCCGAGAACTGTTGTCAAAAGCAGTACATTCCGTTTTCTTTTTTTTTTTTTTTTTTTGCCTGATTCCACGTTTATTTGTTAATCCCGTCATTATCGGAGGCACGGCGTCATTGCATCTGGTCACGACAGGTCAGAGTAAAAGAGAAGGTAGAACCAAACTGAGAGAAAATTGTGTTAATATGTTTCTGGTCCTGTAAAACGCAAATCGGCAACACGTGGGGGCATCCGTAATCAGTATTCACGTCCAAGATGTATACAATATTGGCACATATGCTATGGAAGACGACGGAGAAGGGCACATGTGTTGGGGGAAATGGCAAAGAAGTGAAGCTGTGCCTCCTATATATATATAGTCCTTGCTTCACCGGCCGTGGTAGTTCTTTATTCCCCGATTGCGTTTTCTGTGCTACGAATTATGTTAAAATATCTCGCATCAGTAGCCCTTAAGGGGGGATGCGAGCCTAAAATTACAATTCTCATTTAAAAAAAAAAAAACGCGTTTTCAATTATTTTTTTTTACTATGTCTGCATTAAAAAAATTTCTCACCAAGTTTGGTTGTCATCTACCCAGTAGAAAAATTAAAATTATTATTATTTTTTTGTGTGTGTGAGATGGGGTGCATTCGCCACCGAAAGCGCCTGTGAAGGCTGATATCAAGACGTAGCTGCATAGCTGGCAAATCCTAACTCGAAGTACATCACCAAGTTAGAATGCTTGCTTTTCGCGCTCTGCTGACACTCTTACTCGTCATAACAGCTACAACTATTTTCTGTTTCTGCTAAGGTGATGAAACACAAAATATATCTTAATAAAGTGAAGATGAGTCGTTGCTGAAAGTTCTAAGCCGAAAGCCTATAATGCCTCATCATTGTCGACAGACGGTTGTCAGCAGAGGTGTCACGCTTTCGAGAGCGAGAGTTGAAAATAAATTAACAATAAATTAACACCGGGAATCGAACCTTCATCCATTGGGTCCCCAGCCTACCCTTTACCAACTGAGCCGCGCCCCAGATTTTTCTTTCCTGCCATGGCTTTGGCACACCACATAAGACGAAAGGAAACTCCGATCAAAACATGAAAAAAGAGACACGAGGAAATGTACGTACATGGATGAATGTCATTATCAGCCAGTGTTGCACTGGCCTCGTCGCTTTAAAACTCTCGCAGAGCCATTCAGGAGGTTCTGTAGCCAAGTTTTGAATGATAATAAGCCCCCACCTCCCTACTCTCTCAAAAATAAATTCGAGGAGGTCTAGCATCCCTGTCACAGTGATAGCCTGCCATGCCAAGCCCCGGATCGTGAAACGCTCTTCATAATTCCCCTTGTCTACCGCGAGGATGATAGCGGGATTCCGCGAGTTACAGATGCGGCGCCTTTCCTTTCCTGCAAATGAATTATAGAACGCTGGTGAACTTCGATGCGCTCGATGATATGCTGGTTGTGTTCTTCTTTTTCTTTCTTCTCTATTTTCTCTTCTTTCCGCATGAAGCAGCGCAGGTGGCTCAGCTACAGAGCTAGTAGCAGGCCCATGTATTTTCTTTTCCTTTTCCTTCTTCCTTCAGTCGCAATACCAACGAGGGGTGCGCGATGTACCGTCACGACGTCATGACATCCCCATGCGATTCATGCATATACGAAGCTGACCCCGCCGGGCGTCCGATCCAGGCGTCCGTGCGGCGCCTTTTATTTGCCGCTTCCTCGAACGCCGCACCACACAGCAAACAGAAGCAGACTCAAATGTCTAGGAGGCTGTACATCAGACATCAGCAGTGTTTGAAATTTATTTGCAGGATGGAAAAGGCGCAGTATCTGTCACAATTCTCCGCGGACACATGTACCACGCTTATAGTGAACTAGAATTTCTAGCTAACTCTAACCACGCCGTAAAGGAAGGGAGAAAGGTGAGAGGGAAAGAAGAGAGGGAGATAGAGGTGCCGCAGTGGAGAACTACGATCCACAATGACTTTCGCCTTATCGCACTTTAGTTTGACCATATTTTAGTGGTCCAAAGTGCCCTCTAGAATTTTTTATCGAAATTGGCGCAACAGTTCAAAAGTTGAACAATTAGTCATGCATTACCCCCCCCCCTCTCTCCCCTCTCCTAAGTTTACGGCTTTTAGAGTGCGGGGGTAATAGAGAGATTTAGCATACCGTGATCCGCGATCCGCCACCGTGACACTCTACCGCTCGTGGGCGGGGCGTTCAAGCTGATTGGTTCCGATGCGCCAGGTCAATGTGCCGACATCAAGTATGTGGCGCCATCTATCGGCATCAAAATGATCTGGGCATGCGCAATGGAACGCGCGGTGGCGGTCCATGGTAGCGGATCGCGGATCACGGTGTGCTAAACCTCTCTAATGTCATCGCTTTTGCGCTGCTGTCCGTACTATCAGTTGGTTTACAACACGCTGGGCTGTTGAATTAAATGATATTAACGAGGACTATACCCTGTTCCACATATTTTGCCCTTGCATGCTTATCGGGCAGGACGCGCGGGTCCGGTGCGTAAACTCAGAATAATCTGGGCACGTTTGTCGCCATCTGAATGCGCTACAGAGCTGCCTGTGGACCAAGAGGAAGCGTATCGCTGCACGCTTGCACGACAGCGGCGAACACCGTGAGGAAATCCTCAGCTTTTACGGAATCGCAGTAAGACGAGACGCTCGCTGCAAAAATTGCAGTACTCTCCGCTTCGCTCTCCATCTGACCGACCGTCTTCGAGGATGTCTTCTGCCCGACAAGTCAGGACACGTTCACACTAGCGGGATTGCAGTGGTTCTTGTCGCAGCCGTTACCAGAGGCGAGCGTTGTGCTCCACGCAGCGGATGCCCTTGACGCTGCTGTAACCCGGTCGCAGAAATGTTTTATTCTCTATCGCTTGCGTTTCGTGTCTCATTTTCATTTATTTCTTGGTGTAAGCTCAACGTGTAGCTTTAGCGCCATGAAGTATCAGCAACATTTAACTGTAACAAGTGAGAAGCGGATTCAGTTATCTAATTGAATATATTCATCCAGCCATTAGAGTCTCCCTTTCGTTCACGTTTGCACCGCTATTTCCCAACGTGAATTGAAAGCGACTTTAATGTTTTCAAGTGCACTGTAACTTCTAGCGGTTATAGCAGCTACTCTATTGCTTATTGCGCGTAGTTATCCTCCGCAGTTTAGAGCTCTTAACCCAGAAGATAATTGCTGTCGGTCTTGACAGAGGTGATTTCTTTTAGCTTTCAAGCCGCTGCAGCACCTACTGTAATTGCGGCGTACCATCATGAAAAAAAAAATCTTTTATCGTACGTAGATGTTAACGTGATGATGACGTCAAATTGAAAATAAGTCACCGCCTATTGCTGCAACTTGTCTAACATTTAAAGTGTGAATGTCGAGCGCTATTTTCCAGTACAGGCTATAAATTTTGCTTCCAGTTTGCTAGCTGGAGCCTGGGGCTGGTTGAGGGTGAAGGGGGGGGGGGGGGGGGGGGGGCTGCTTCGAATAATTAGTACATCTGCATTGTTCCAGCTTGTTTCTTGCCCTGTCAGATTGTTGTAACGCCTCTTATAGGAGACAACAATCATTGATGATGGCTTATTCTTCCCTCAAAGTAAACACATTTCCATTTGTGGGAACCAAACCTGATTGCAATGTCAAACGCGCTCAATTGAAACAATTTGCAAGCATTTGTTGTTGGGGTTCTTATGCCTATCTCCATGTTTTATACCGAGAAAATATGCATTCCATACAGCTTTAATAAAGTGCCACGAAAAGGATTTAGGGTTTTGCCCAAACGCACTGATGTCACGGATAATGGCGGCTTTCACGAAATGGACGCCGCACTGCGGCAGCTCTGCAAACTAGTCTAAAAAGATTACGCAGGCTGGACAGCCCCCAGTACCCATGCAAAGCGCAAGCTTGGTGCTCTGAGACTTCATGTCGGAGTCTTGGGCCCTCAAAATCACATAACCGACCCACTTCCCCTCTAGGCCTCGTGTCATCCTTTTGAAAAACGAATTATTAATTATTTAATTGTAATTATTAATTAATTAATAGTTTCCACGCCATCGATGTCACAGTCATCCGCACAGCGTGTCCGTCAACAGAAAACCCACTCAGCAGTTTCGTGCTAATTGCTGCTGGTGCTGTGTAGCTTTCGGGTGTCGTTCCAGGAGCATATCGTGGCAAAATGCCAGCTTGGCAGCAGTTTTTCCTGGCATTTTCTGCCACAACAGGGTGCAAAAGCCAGAACGTATTGTTCCATCGTTTTCTCACTGCCAGCAGCCCGATGAGGGGGCAAATTTTGTGCAGAAACTACACCAAGCAGCACAAACCACCGGCCCAATATTAGAGCCATTTTTTTTTAACCTAGGTGAGTTACACGAGTATGGAAAAAAAGCATTGGAGGTATTGGAGTTTTTGCTACACTGGTGTAGCTAGTGTAGGCTTAAATGAAGTGTGTTGGAAATGCACTACGCCGGGCAGGACACTGCCGATATACTCTCAATATACTGCCGATAGTTTGTGATGCGAAGCCAGTCACAGCATCGCGGCATTTTAATTCTGAAGCATTACAAGTGCCATGAAGGCGAAAACTAACCACCGGCGTTTTCCGTACTCTATGGTTAGGATTAAAAATTGAAGCAGTTTCGACGAAAAGAAAAAGCTAGTCTAGCGGGTATTCGAAATCCTACCATTTGGGTCGTTGGCAGGAACCACCTCTCAACCACCACGAAATATTCTTTTAGCGGGACAGTTTAGAGTCCGTATGCGAGCACATCATACATCATACAACCGTGCATCACATAAAGCAACACTATGTTAAAACTAAGACTGCTGATAACACCCGCTAACTGGCACAGCTACAAAGCCACCCTGAGCACCACTATTTAGCCACACAACTTTTTTTTACTACTACTGCTAGTACTATTGCTACTGCTACTAATCAGCGCTTGAAGTGAAAGAGATGGGGTGGCGTCTACGTCACACTGTCCGCCGAGCTATCCGGAATACTGAAGATCACTTGAGCTGCGGCGCCCAATTAGCGAACGGCAGCCGACCAGGACAGCAGCAACGTTCGCTCATCGTCATAGCGCTGAAACATAATGAACCTCGACAGTATAAATTACGGCGCTAAATTACTGTGTAAATTCAAAGTAGTGGGAATCTCTCATCTGCTCCTCTTTACGACATGGGTGGAGTAAAAAAGAAGTATGCTTTCGGATTTCCACCGCATCAATCATATTGCTCACCGCTGCGATTTTTCGTCCAGTTGAGGACGATGTTATTACGGATTTTTTTCCTTTTAATTTGCCACCGGCATGAAAATCGTGGTCTTTGTAATTGTGGCTGAAATCCAACCATAAAGTCGCAAAATTTTACCTCGTTGCAACCAAGCGGCAGTTAAAGCGCGGGCACTTAACTTTTTGTCTCCTCACGTGATGCTATACTTTTACATTTGTGCTTTTAAATTCCTAAATAATCGTGTTTGATAGCCCAGAAGATAGGAGGCCAAAGTGATGACATCCACAGACTCAGGTCATCTGCGTATAATGTATTGTTTATCCCCGATATTTCCTCCAGTTTTGCGGTGAGACCAAGCATGGCGATATTAAACAGGGTCGGGAACAACACCCATCTCTGCGATGTGGCTTTGTTTCCCAGTCTAATACCTTCCGCTGTGTGTCCCCCATACTAATAGCTGCCGTTCTATTACTGAGAAAATCGCGTATGTAGTTGTATGTGCGAACTCCTACGTCTAACGCACTGAGATTCTGCAGAATGGAAGAGTGCTTCACGTTATCAAAAACTTTTGACACGTCAAGACCAACAATCACCCTGGTATCTACTGTTGAATTGTATAGGATCTGTTCTTTTAGCAGCAACACTACATTACATACGGCCAAATGCGGTCTAAATCCGATCATGGTATTCGGATTGACATTGTTGTCCTCCAAAAACCGGTTCAGCCGGGCCTGAACAACATGCGCCATTAGTTTGCCCACGCATGACGTGAGCGAGATGGGACGCAAGTGTTCGAAACCCGGCCGTTTCCCCGGCTTCGGGAGGAACACGAGGTCCGAGGCCTTCCATGTCGCCGGCAGTCGACCGGCCTCCCAACACTCCTGCGTGAAGGCTGCGCAGTGTCGGATAGACGCGTCGTCTAAGTTTCTTAGAATTCGATTGCTGACCCTGTCTGGATCTGTGACAGTCTATGTTCTCAGTCTATCTATTTCTGCCCGGACTTCGCCAACCATCATCTGAATATTTAGCACTGGGTCTTCCTGGCGCTCGTAATCCGGCATTCGCTGGCCTGTACCGTTTGTGCAGCTCAAATAGCGGTCCCGGACTTGGAACATGAGAGTAGCCGCGGTCCCGTCAAAGGTATGTACGCGTATTAGCCTGTGAACTTGCTGTTCTGGCCTCTAGTTTAGACTTGTCGGGATCAAGAAGATGCCGAAGTGCCACGTACCTGCCTTTCCGATGTTCCTGTTCAGTTTCTCGCAAATGTTGTCCCTGTTTTACCTCGTTAAAACCTTCGCGTACTCTTCAATGTTCAGCACGGCCAATGTCTGCGCAAGTTCCTATTCCTTATTTTCTGTGTGAGTCGCGTTTCTTGATCCTTCTTCTTAAGCCAGAGACTGACCATGTGACGATCTACTCCTTCGACGTCCTCGTCAACCTCCACCTCCTCCGTTGCATCGTTGACCGAGTGAAGGACGTACCCTTTTAATCCAATCGTCAATCTTATTGATGCCTTCCTCGTCACATGCGTGGCCATTTTGGAAAGCCTCCCAGTTCACCAACGTTGCCTTCTTGGTGCGGACGACTGGTGGGCCGTTGTCTACCACCATTTCTATAATTTTATGGTCGCTGCCCACGTTTTCACCCGTGTTTCATTTCATTTCATTTATTAATACTGTCAACCTATGCAGGCTATTACAGGAGTGGAAATAAACAAAATACACACAAAGGAGTCTCAGGGGATCCGTCAGAAGCTAAATGCTGTTCCATAGTTCGCATCCTTTTACCTGCGTTCATCTATACCCCCATGCCGGGTGATGCACGTTAAAGTCACCTACTATCAATAGGGGTTCTCTTTTCGCGATCACTCGCGCTTAGGCGAAGAGCTCATCGAAGCCGCGTTGACGTTTTGGTCGAGGCGGGCTATATACATCGAGAATGAATAGACTTTTGAATTTTCATTTTTGCGGGGATTATCACGATCAATATATGATCTGTATTTGTTGTCCCGGTATCATGCTGCAACACCGCTATATTCCTTTTGACAAGGGTGACCACTTGCGTGTTGTCATCTCGTCCCGCGTACGATTTGTAACTCGCTAGCTTAGCGTGCTTGCCGCGCTCTGCAACGCGATTAATTCGGGTTTGTCAATGTTCGTCAGAAAAGTTTGCAGTACCGCGCGTTTGCGACCGAAGCCTCTACAATTCCACTGCCTAATTGCATTTCTACTGTGATACAGAGCCATTTTTCAGATTATGAATTTCTTAATAAACCAAATGAATTCTCTAGTCTCTCCTTGCCGTTTCGGCGCGCCATAGTAGCCATAGTAGCGTTCAGGTGTTCTAAAGCGGTCGTACCTTGTTGGAAATGTTTGTCGTCCTCTGCCTCCTTAGCGAATTGTCTTCCCAATCCTTGGATGCGGGTCTCGAGATGTGGCTCGGGGCCTTTTTTTATTTTTTTGCTGCAGGAGGATTGACCCTAAGGATCTTTTCCGGTTCCTTCTGCGGTGCCTCCGCCACCAGCATTTCGGTATCCATTGGCTGCAAAGCCTTGCCTATCGTCCTGATCTCTTCCTGCAGCGCCTTCACTTGCGCTTGTAACAACTGATCTGTTTTTTTTTTTCTTTTTTTTTTTAAGAGTCGAAATTTCCCCCGTGTCCTGAGAGTCACTGCTCACCACTTTTGACGGTGCCTGCGACGGCTTTTGCTGCTGTGGCTGCGGCTGCTGCTTGGGTGGAGAGCCCTCCATCATCGTCTTGGAAGGCGGCGGCTGCAGTCGTAGGAACGAAAGGGAACGGGTTCTTGTATGGCTCTTGGACCGGTTGTGGGACTCACTACGCCCATCGCGACGACTAAAGTGAACCTGCTGCTGCTTCTTGGCCTCCTTCTCGGCGGCTATCTTCTTTTTGGCTGCCTCCTCGACGGCTAATTTTGCTTCCCATTGTCTCTTCTCGATAGCGTATGGTGTACGGAAGAGTTATTTGCAGTGTTTGTCACCAGTTAGATGGCCCTTTCCACATAGGTGACATTTGGGAGTGCATTGGTAATCTTCTGGTGGCGATACTATCCCATAGCCATGACACTTAGGTTTTTCATTATCGCACACATCGGAACGATGACCAAGTTCCCCACATCTGAAGTAAACTTCATATCTCTTTTTGAACAACCGACAGGGCTTAATCATGCCTTCAATCCTGATGAATCTTGGGACTTCATCCTCCAAAAAGGTGATGATAATAATAGTGGAAGCCTTCCCCGCCACCGCACTCCAGCGACCGGTGGATTCCGCAGATCCTTTCTGAATACTTTGAACAACTGTTCTTCCGTCAATGCATCACAGATCCCTGGGACGACTCCTCGGCTGCACTCCTCCGGTGCAATCAGATTAGCCACCAATTCGTGCTCCTTATCATCGAGTTTACAGCAACGGATTGCAGCTGCCTTCACGCCTCAACTAAAGTCCAAGGAATGAAAGAGCACCGTACCTTGTTTCCCGTTAACACACCATGAGTCCTGCTCCGACCAACTGATTCCGGCAGGCTTGACGAGAGCCTGGCTGAGCAGTGGGCCCGAAGTGCGTTTAATGACGGCTAGATCATCACAATCGAGGCCAATAATCTCTTTGATGCCTTCTTCCGCGGGAACCTCGGAAGATTCATAGCGATCGACCGTTCAGCCATTTTCTTCCGAGCCGCTTTTGTAGAGCCATGAGCGGAGCCAACCGACATTTTGTCTCCGGCTTCCCCGCCTGGAATGAGGTGTTGCACCATCTTGTCCTTCTCCTTGGAACCATTGAGAAGCGTCCGCCTGCTTTTCGCTTCAAACTGTTTGCTGAGCCTTTGTAGCCAGCTGCTGTCATGGCCTTCTGGATCGAGGCCGGTACCTTCAACGGTCACGTGTATCGACATATTAGGCCCACAAAAGTGGCGGTAGACCTGCGGTGAAGGGGCCTCCGGGCCGGTCTCCTCGGCCGAAGCCGCACAGGCCTAGCGGACGATAGCGCTTCGCAGGTGGTCCGCGCAAGACCGATAATAAGAGCTAAACTGTTGCACTCACAGTCACATATTCGGTATCCGCAGTATCACGACGTGTGCCGACGCACTTTGGTACCATTGAAACCAAATTCCGATGAAAATTTCCAGCCCAACGAGCCAAACTTTCGAAGCCGACACGAAACGCGTCCGCACATAGATTTGGTTTGGTTTTGGGAGGTTTAACGTCCCAAAGCGACTCAGGCTATGAGAGACGCCTTAGTGGAGGACTCCAGAAATTTCTACCACCTGGGGTTCTTTAACGTGCACTGACATCGCACAGCACACGGGCGCCTTGCTTTTCGCCTCGATTGAAAAGCGGCCGCCGAGGCCGGGATTCCATCCCGCATCCTTGGGAACAGTAGTCGAGCGCCGTAACCACTGCGCCACCACGGCGGGATGCACTTTGATTTGGATTATTGGTAGTGAGAGTTCCCTTTTTTACCAGGTGGACCCTGCACTATGATAGTATATCTTGTGTAGCCAAACGAGCTAGTGAAACACCTGAGCAATGAGGGGAGGGTCTCGCTAAACGACGACGACAAGATGCTCAAAAGTGACTTCCATAGCCGCCAGTGCCAGCAGCGTCACCGAAGCTTTTCGCTTCGATATATCCAAGCTTAATCTTAGCTAAGCCCCAGCCAATTTTCTTTTTCTTTTTTCATGTTAGTTGTGCTGGCAGTACAACGATAATTACTGAGTATGTAACGAAAAGATTGATTCTGAATGGCTTCGACGGAGGTTATTAGATAATCAAGGCCGGGATCCTATACTGAGGCTGCATATTCAAGTTTTGGATGAATGAATGTTTTGTAAAGCTGAAATTTCAGGGATGAAGGAATGAATGAAAAATTACGTTTAAAACAGCATAAAGAGCGATTAGCATTGTTAGTTTTATTACTGACGTGCAGTTACTGTGATAGGTTAGAAGAGATAAAGACACTCAAATATTCGTAGGCTGTTACCTGATCCAGTGTGAAATTCTGTAGGTAATAAGATGAAACTAGAGATTTAGAACGTGACACATGCATTAACTTACATTTTTCAAAGTTAAGATTCGTTAAGCAGTCTCAACACCATGCTGGTATTGAGGTAAAGTCCGATTGGAGGATGTCTTCATATTCAGAATTGGTTATTTCGCGATAAACCATACACTCATCTGCAAAAAGGTTAATGCGTGATTGAAGTCTGTTGGGTGAGTCATTTATATAGATTAGAAATCGTAAGGGAGCGAGAACGTAGCCTTGCGGTTCACCAAAAGTAAGAACGATACGAGTTGAGTAATTTTCGTTAACCATTACTTATCGGCAGCGATTAGTACGAAAACTTCTCAACCATGCAAGAACGTTAGGATATAGGTTTAGTTTATTTAATTTGCAACACAGTAGACTGTGAGATACCTTGTCAAAAGCCTTAAAAGAATCTAAAGGTATACTGTCGATACTGCCTCCTCGGTCGAGGACATTGTGAAGAAAATGGGTGAATGATGCCAACGGAGTTTCACACGAGTCATCATCATCATCATCATCAGCCTGATTGTACCCACTGCAGGGCGAAGGCCTCCCCCATATTTCTCCACTTAACCCGGTTCTGTGCTAGCTGCATCCACGAGTAGTGTTTTCTGAAGCCATGTTGGGAACTGTGAAAGAACGAATAATAATTGAGGTAGGCAGCAGTTAGGACGCTATGATATGTTCAACAATTTTGCAAAGAATGCCTGTTAATGAAATGGGGCGGTAGTTAACGTTAGTTACCTTATCTTATGTTCGGGAACCACTTTCCCCAGTCTCCAGTCGTCAGGTGCCAAGCCCGTGGATAAGGACTGCTCAAAGAGTTTTGTTAAAATAATAGAAGAGTAGCATTTAGTGCTTGTAAGAAAATTCGAGTAGTTCTCATCAGGACCAGAGGCAGAAGAAAGTTTCAAGTTATCAATAAGTTTTTCCACACCAGATGCATTGATAGTGCAGGCATTGGTGAAAACAGATGAATCAAAATAGGATTTTGGGACGTCTGCATGACTAGAGAACGACGCTGCGAAAGAATCGTTGAATGCAAAGGCACACTGTTCTTCATTGAACTACACACCATCTATAGCGCTTATAATCAAACCGTTGTTGTCAGGGCCTTTCACAGTTCGTCAGAACTGTCTAGGATTAGAGTGTAGCAGATTGGGGAGGGTGTGCTTAAAGAATAAGCGTTTTGATTCACGCAAGGCGCAAGTACAGGTAATATTTGCGGAGCGATAGGCATGCCAACGTTCTGACAAGTTAGACGTTTCAGCTATGTGGTACAAACGCTTCTTTTTATTGGCAAGTCTTGCGAGAGCTTTATTAACCCATGATGATTTACTGATTGTAATTACCCTTACGGGAATGTATTATTTAACAAGTTCGGCAACTTTGGTTTTGAGCGTATGCTAGTTTACCTCCAGACTGTAATTCTCAAAATTGCGCAGAAATACATCACAAAATAAAGATAATTCCTAATTAGTTGTTCGCAATTTACTCGGCCATAATGTCTGAATATCTTTGCTTTTCTGCGAGCACTTGGGACTGCAAAACAATTCAAGTAGTGAATGGTCGCTAAAGCCATGAAATATGCTTATATTTGAAACGCATTCATGACACATTCTTAAGATAAAGTCAAGTATGTTTTTAGAATGACGTACGTCTTGCAGGTTGTGTGATCAGTTGAGAGAAATGGAAAGTTGAGCATAGATCTACAAATAATTTAGATTTTGAATCGGTAGGACTATTGCTGGGACCGTCCACCTCCTAAGAAATATTTGAATAATTAATTAAAATCACCTGGTTGAAAAACAGGAGACTCAGGAAACCGCGCATAAACAAGATTAATTACGTCATGGAGACTATGTACAAAATCTGGACCTCTCATTGGTGGTCGATAACATGCCCCATTTATAAGCTTTCTGCCTTTCATGTTTCATAAAACCCATACAGTTTCTAGTTTGCTTGTCACAGGGATTGAGCACGATGTTAGTGTGCAGTCAACAGCAGTTAATACTCCGCCACCTGATCTGTAATCTCCATCGCTGCGGTAAAATTTGTAGCGTTTGTTACGTTCCAAAATTTTATGGTCTCTTACCTCTCTTGAAAGCCACGTTTCTGTTCGTATTACTATGGGGGATGCACATGAATAAAAAAAACTGCTTAACTGTTCGCGCTTCTTCGGGATACTGCGTATGTTAGTGTACACAACAGAAAGCTCATAACAAGTTTCACGACCCCTTTGAGACCGCTAAGACGAGAAGCTAGAGGGCTGGTCGATGATATCGGAAGCTTCGCTGGACAATAGCGTACGATCAGTGACAGCCTTTATAGTGAAGGGAGGCTTGCTTAGAGACGATTCAGTAACAGTTCTAGAAGCAGGGTCGTAGAAGTAACACTTGCCATTCATATGTAGCCGCTTGTACTTAAGCTGATATGATGAACCGCTAAGTTTAGCAAAGTCCAGGAGAGCTTTCCTGGCAAGCCTTGTAGCGGGACAGAAGTCTTCTCTGTCTGAAATCTTGCTATTTTTTAACGTGGCTCTATTGGACAGAATTAAATATTTGGTTTCAGAGGAAACAAATTTAGCGATAACTGGGCCGCACGAATTCTCAGTGGTTCGACCGAGACGATAAGCGCGATCAATTACATCAGAGCTTAGGGAAGAAAACATTAGCTGTGGTTTAGCCTGTGGTTTAACCTGGAGTTACAACAGAGCAATCTGCATGGCTACGCTTTGGTTCGGCATGAAAGTAAAAATATGGCTTTTGTACGCAGTAGTTTACGCGATGGTTCCAGCTTTAGTTATGTCATAGGGGAATCACTTCACGTATGAACACCCCTTGCCTCTCGTCTTTCACCATTCTCATTCGGGTGTAGAAGATTTCTAGTGGTATCACATCGTCTCTATACTTCGAACTCCGGGGCACGCCGTCGTCACAACATTAGAACGAAGCTTCTGTCCTAGCAACTCGTTGTTGTCGTTCTCCTCTACCAACTACCGAGTTATCAGTCTTCTTCCTCCCCTTCCCTCCTCCTTCTTCTTCCTCCTCCTCCTCCTTCCTCCCACTCCTCCTTCCTTGTCCTCCTCCTTCCTCCTCCTCCTCCTCCTCCTCCTCCTCCTTGTTCTTCTGACAGGCACAGTGAAATGACGAGACTATGGCCAATGTAGCTCTCGCTACAAAAATAGGTAGTTCAGACAGCAATGAAATTAGTTTTTGCCCGACGTCAGTTGGCGCTCCTTGGGTCAATTCAGGTATGTCGTAAAAGATTAGATTGTTGCGCCGCGATCTATCTTTAACGTCATCTACGCGCGCATGTAAGCTAGTGCATTCCTGCTGGAGGGTTTCAATGCTCATTTGTGCCGCTAGCAGATCAGACTGTATTGGGTCGATAGCTGACACCTTTTCTTCCAGGCAAGTAACTCGGCTGAAAACTCCTGTCAATTTGTGGTCCAAGTTATCCTGCTTTTTGCCTGTAGCATCAACAGAGGCTTGAAGTAATTCTTGGCTGCTTTGAACCGCGATTGTTCTAGAGTGTAAGTCGAGAAGGAGCTGGGATATTTAGCCTAGATCTGTGGCTTGTGTACTAACCCTCGTATCGGGGCCAGAATTTTGTTCATTGTCGCCTGAAATTAACAGCAACCTTCTAACGACATTAACGAACTCGAGAGCACTTCCGGGCATGAAAACAGCAACAGGCAATGTTCTCCAGTTTTCTTGCTATACAGAGATGGGTAGCAACTAACCTGCACACTGAAGTAGCGGTAGGCATTAGTCATCCGCATCGCAGTGCTCTCTCCGTGCCCACTGAAGAGTTGAAGTGACGAAGCCCAGTTATATCGGCTGGTACGGATGAAGTCACTGTAGACGATGATGTGAAGGCGTAAAGTGGTATCTTGAAAGACACTCCGTTGCTGATTACACTATCTTGTTCCGCTCTGTTACACGTTTCGGGATGAACCCAAGGCTGGTGACAGGGCGCGTAGAAAACGTTGCTTTCATCGCTGGCGCACTCAGCAGAGACCACCAGTGATGAGCAAATCTGCAGAATGAAGTAACGGTAGGCATCCGCATCTCTGTGGTGCCTCCGTGCCCACTCCTTACTGCCTCCTGCCCACAGATTAAAAAATATCAAGCTGTCAGGCAGGTCGAGATAAATCGCCTGCAAGGAACAGGTTTGCACTCTGGACTAGAACAGTAAATTACGCTTCACCAATTCCCCCACACTTGGATTTAGATTACTAAACCCAGGAACAAGCCGCGTCCACCCTCCTCCCCTCCCTTATTGTGCGGTTTAGTGTGCCCACAAAAACAAGTGTGACAAATACTGCTCCTTTTCCTTCCTGTCAACAAGTTGTTATTATTATTATTATTAAATTGCATGGTGGCGCAGTGGTTAACATGTCTGACTACTGTTTCGGAGTACCCGGGTTCAAACAGGGCCGCCGGCGGCTGCGTTTCGATGTAGGCGAAACGGAGAGTCCTCCGTGTTCTGTGCGATGTCAGTGCACGTTAAAGATCACCATGTGGTCGAAATTACTCCGAAGCCATCTACTACAGCACTTCTCTTTTTCCGCTTTCACTCCCGCCTTCCTCCCTTCGCTTAAGCTAATTCAAACCGTGTACAGCCTTGCTATACCATACAGGCAAAACCATCCTTAACTGAGCTTTCGTTCGTATAACTATGGTCAAGCCATGTTTTAACTCCCGTATTTTTTTTATCCAAGCAACCGGTGTGGGTTTTAAACTCATTTATACCATATTGGCCGTGTTATGCTGTTTTTTTGTCTTCGATGCATTTCGCCGGTTTTCATGTGTGGTAGGATGGCTTTGAAATCGTTTTACATGCTTGAAGGCCGAATTTTTAACAGTAAGACGCAAGAACGAAACGGCAGGGGAGCATGCATGGCAAAATTACTTTTGAAAAGGTATTAAATTACATTACTAATTACTTTGCTGAAAATTGCAGAAAAGTAATTAAATTACGTTACTCATTACTTCTTCAAAAAAGGAATGAAATTGCATTACAATAATTTACTGAGTAATTCAATTCCTTTTAAATTACTTTCTAGTTTCCATCCATGCAAAAACTAAGTAAAGCTAGGAAAAAAAAAAAAAAAAAAAAAAACAACTTGTTCTCCAGACGCGAAGCACAAACATTCTTTCGTCTTTCCGCCAAATTCCGTCCCAGGGAGCTATTCCTTCCCTCTTTCCTATAGCACTTGCCATTACAAAAACAAAACCAGAGCAAAAATCAGAACAGACCAGACGCACTAGTAAAAGTAATATCGAAGGGAATTAATTACTTTTGCTGCGAAATTACTACCAGAAGTAATTCAATACATTACTAAATTACCAAACGGAAAACGCAATTCTTTACATTACAAATTACCAAAAAGGTAATTAAGTTACAGTAATTTCAATACTGTAATTCAATTACTGCCATGTCTGCAGGGGAGTATATAAGAACAAGAAACATTACAAAATATTAAGCATGTTGCAGCGCAGAAACGAAATTGCATCTTCTGATACATTCGCACTGCTTCGTCCTTTCATGCGGTGCATAAGTTGGTTCCCATCTCTAAGGTTGTTTGAGTTACCTGATGAACCGAATAAAACACCTAATTTCGCTACATAAAGTGGAGCGAATAGGGTGCCTCAATGCACGCGCTGCGCCCTCTATGAACTAGGAGCGAATTTGCACGGTGAGTGGTGGAGCTTTGCCTCAATAGATGGCGTCACTCATCTAAAGCGTCCGCAAATCAGGAAGCAACACAAGGTAGCAGAATAAATACAAAACAGCTCAGAACTGACCAATCTAAACAGGAAAAAGGCAGAAAAAAAATATTCCTAAAAACACATCTACAGGAATAGATGGAATTCCGATCAAGCTGATTAATGAACTTGGTCCAAAAAGTAAGGAAACGTTGTTAAAAGCTCTGGAAACAGTCATAACGAATAAGCAAATTCCGGACGGCTGGCGGCAGAGTAAAGTGAATTTGATTTATAAAGGGAAAGGAGAAAGGATGCACATAAAATCCTACAGGCCGATTACCATAACATCTGTTATGTGCAGGTTGGCTATGCAGGCGGTGAAATTAAAGGTGCAAGCATGGGTAGAAAGTAACAAGATACTCGGAGAACTTCAGAACGGCTTTAGAAATGGTAGGAGAGCCTGTTCGTGCTTACCCAATGCATCGAAATATCTAGAGTGGAAAATAGACCTTTGTATTTGGCCTTCCTGGATATAAACGGGGCGTACGACAACGTAAACAGGGAACTCCTGTGGAACATATTAAAAGAAGAAGGTATCGGTTATGAGATAATAGAGTTCCTGCAGGAAATATACCGGGATAACACAGTAGAAATTACATGGGAAGGGATAAGAAGTACGGAAGATGTCAAAGTATGCAAAGGATTAAGACAAGGCTGTCCTCTATCACCGCTGCTGTTCATGCTTTATATGATAAACATGGAACGGAGGATACAAGACAGTAACCTAGGTTTTAACCTGTCATATAAATTAGGTGGAAAGGTGGTAGAGCAGCGCCTCCCCGGTTTGATGTATGCAGACAATATTGTGCTGCTAGCTCAGAGTCTGGAAGAATTGCAAACTCTAATTAGGTATTGCGGAGACGAAGGGGAAGCTCTAGGCTCCAGTTTTAGCGCAGTGAAGTCGGGTCTGGTGATTTTCAACGGCTCAACTGATCAGGGTCTTAAAATACAAGGCCGTGAAATACCCAGAGTAGCAGAATATAAATATCTGGGGGTATGGGTAAACGAAAGATTGGCATACATTGAAAAGCATGAGCAATCACTTAAGGCCAAAGGGCGAAGAAATGCCGGGATAATGAAGTATAGGGGGTATTCACATGACGTCACAGCTGACGTCAGTGTGCAGCCGACGCCATCTTTGCGTCCTGTTCTGACTAGTACGGGGCGGCGGTTAGCTTAGCTGATCATGCGCGTCCGTTTGCTTTGTCATTCTCATGCCAGCACCATTGTTATGAAAATTCAATCGGTATCATGAGTGACAGTTCGATTTATCTGCAAAGTGTACGCGATGCGGACAGAGACTTGTACGAAACAAAACTTTGGTACCGACCCGTGTGCAGTCGATATCCGCAACTGCACGGTAAGCGTCGGTCTGTGCCCACGCATAAATATGTGCGACATTCATGAATTACTTGTCCTACGTACGAGCTTCGTCACAGGAAACCAATTGCAAGCCTACTGACCACTCGAAGAACGCAACTACGTTACAAGCGGCTGGGTTAAGAGCCGCGGTTGAAGCAGACGAACTCGCTCTTTGTGCAATTACGTGCGTGCCGTCCAACGTTTATACCAACTAAACAGCTGAGTTTTTGTAGCTGATATTCTGCATAGAAATTGCGTTTGGTAGTCAGTATCATTTATACAAAACTTGTTTAGTGTACTTGCCTCAATCGATCAGAAGTCGGATGTTTGGATCGTCTGTGGCGGTAAGGAAGCAAAAGAAACCGCTGCCACAGGCCACAGGCCACTGCGATGGCACCGGTGGCGCCACCTCGTTGCCTTGCGGGCTCGAAATAACTTTTTTGCAACAAAACTCTTGAAATACAGTGCAGTTTTGGCCAAGCTAAACTTGATTTGTTATTAGAGATAAAGAAGTTTATAAAGTTTTTCAAACCTTCTGCAAAACAACTCTGCCCGCCCGCCTACCTTCCTTCGCCGAATCTGCTTTGATTAGCAGCCGACACAGACGATGCGAACATCCGACTTCTTCTGATCGAATGAGGCAAGTGCGGCAAACACGAAGTTTAGCGAGCCCTCTTTGAAGGATTTTATTGCAGCAAAACACGACGAAGAGGTGTTGGCGGCGCGCTGCATGCATGCGCATGACTGGAAGCGATACCGCGCTGCTCTTTTACCGGGAATGTGTCTTCCGAGTGCGTGAAAAACAGTCGTGCACGGGTAGTGACAAGAGCTGGCTGCTAGGGCACATCCGGAAGATTTCAGTTCAGCCCATTTTGACATACATTTCTCATATTCCATGATACTTGTGCGGTTGAGACGAACCAGCCACACGTGACGTCGCATCTCGGTAAGGTATCTCGTTCGAGAGGAGTTGTTCGTGTGTACTACCGGAACCTTAAAATGCCGAGGTCGTTCGCGCAGCTCTTTAGCTTCCGTTGTTCACACTGTGCACCCACCTATTACCGCCTACGATAGCTCAATAAACAACATCTTCGGATGCCACTGCTTGTAGAACCGCACGACAGCACTTGACACGTACGTTCGCTCTGTTCGTTCCGTGGACACAAACATGGCCTACTGCGCCTCAGTTACCCACAATGCACCGCGCACAGCGCGTCAGTGAATACCCCCTATAGGGAGCTTGCATGAAGCGATGCATGCTGGGTATAATCCGCCATGATGTTGTCGCTGGCAGCAGACGACGCAGCACGTCACTCACACTCGTTTGCATGGTCGCGTAGTGCGCGCAGACGATGCTGGCGCGATCAGACAGGCCGACTGCGGGTTCTTCACAATTCCAAAACTACGTATGCACGAGTGCGGGAGGGCAAAGGATCCCTCTAGCGTTGCCGACTCGAATGGCTCGCATGGGCCAACACTCGGAGACCGACGCTAGTCCGGGAAAGTATCGAACTACTCGCCAGAACTAGAAGTCATGAATGTCGGCGATGTGGCGATGTCGACGGGCGGCCACAGGTCCAGATGCATAGTATACAGCCAGTCGTCTGCGCCTAGCGTGAACAGGTCTGCACCGCACTGCTTTGCCTTTCTTCATAGCGCGCCCGAGTTTTCGGGCACAGCGTCGACGCGTGCGTTCCTCACTGGTATCTTGCAAGATCTTGCATGCACGTAAGGACAGCGCATGAAAAGCCGCTTGTTTGCTCGGTGGACCGTCGAAAATGACAAGGCATTCGCTCCATTCAGCCTGGCTGCGCGCTTCCCGCCGTCTGCTGCCAGCGACATCATGACGGATTATACCCAGCATGCATCGCTTCATGCAAGCTCCCTATAGGGCATTGTGGGGATACAATAGGTATGAGGTTTTGAGGGGTATTTGGAAAGAGAAGAAGAGGAGCCGTAGTGGAGGGCTACGGAGTAATTTCGACCACCTGGGGATCTTTAACGTGCACTGACATCGCACAGCACACGGACGCCTCTTCATTTCGCCTCCATCGAAACGCAGCCGCCGAAGTCGGGTTCGAATCCGGGTACTCCGGCACAGTAGTCAGGCGTCTTACTACTGCACCACCCCGGCGGGGCTGTTATATTATGTGGACACCTGTACCCGCGCCATGAAAGAGGTAAGGAAGGCGCGAAAGAAAGTGGAAAGAGAGAAACACCAGCCGTAGTGGAAGGCTGTGGAGTAATTTTGACCATCAAGGGATCTTTATTGTGCGCTGACATCGCACACATTAAAGATCCCCAGGTGGTCTAAATTACTCCGTAGCACTAGATGCCGTTTTTCATAATATTCTGTATACATACACACATACATACATACACGCCATACATACATACATACATACATACATACATACATACATACATACATACATACATACATACATACATACATACATACATACATACATACATACATACATACATACATACATACATACATACATACATACATACATACATACATACATACATACATACATACATACATACATACATACATACATTACATACATACATACAAAAACACACATTACTCAGAGATCATGATGACAGAGCTTTGCGTCGTGTGTTTAGAAAAAGTTTTATTAGACATTAGACATTCACATGAGCGGCGACAAATGACCAAAACAGGACATGGCCACAAATAGAGAGCATGGAGGGAGGAATAACCAAAAGTTATCCCTGGCCCTTGGATGCTATCTTCGAAAACAGAAACTAGTACTTCAATCGAATTTGAATCCGCTATTAACGCGTTTTAAAAGGCACCATTTAACATTGGTACACCTAAATAACCCAATTCCCCTTCTCCCAGCGCGCAGAGGTGTTATCTTGAAGGCCGTTTATTTTAAGCAAACTGTTGTTCGCAGGTAGCTTCAAAGTTACGTCATCAGCTTCATCTGGAATTCCCGAGCACACCGGGAGTATTTGTCCGCTCAGACCACCGGTACTGAGCGGGATTCCAGCACTGCCGCCAGCGTACGCACTCATATCGTACCAATCGTTTCGATTACATTTGCGAGCAGTTAGTAGACTGACCAGCAGTCACTATAAGCATTCAGAGTTTGGCTGAAAAAATTAGGATGGAGTTCATTTTCTTTGTTCACATTTGATTCCCCCTTGCTGCTCCAGTTGCTTCATTCTGTTCCTTTCTGCTCCATTCTGCTCCAAAATGCAATATTGCTCGAAAACTGCTCCAAAGTGGCTATTTTGCTCTCCTGCCATCAAATTTAGCAGAACGCGGTACACTGTCGTTGCACTATTGGCAAAGATATACTGCATCTTGCACTAGTGGCAAATATATAATGCACTAATGAAATTTTTGCATGGAAAATTTTTTGCAAGAGAAGAAAGCATTGAGCATAATATATATTTGTTCACAAGTGAATTTAGTATGAGCCACCTGCGGTTGGAGATAATTGTGAAGAAAAAAATGCACTGTGCATCTCACGTAGCGCCCCCTCTCAACCTTTTGAATCGTCGGTGGAGAGAAGCGAGATCAGCAGGCGAAGCAGGTGGCGCAAACTACTGTGAGCCGTTAGAAAGAAAACTTGTCCCGACTATGAAAACTGCATGAGTTATTCTAATGTTTTTGCTGTGAAAACAAGCAGGTACTTCACCGTCGAGCCTCTTTGTCAGTGACAAGCTTGGCAGGTCTACGGTACACAAAACCAGGCTTGAAGCGTTATCGGTTGGAACGCCAAAGCTATCAATCGCTAGGAAGCTCGTCAAGATTGTTGGAAACGCATACGCCAAAATAATAAAAATGAGCACCAGCATTGCTCGAGCAAAGAATGATTAACTATTGGCAGGACGCAGTGAAGTAAAAAAGCTGTAGAAGGAAGGGCTACCACCCCAAAGCCATCTCTCCATATCTCAAAGCTTCTCCAAAATGCCCGAGTCTGCTTTCCCCCCTGTAGATCTCCACCACATTTACAAACGAACAAGATGATCGAGGTTGTACTGGAGTCGTCTGTGATCCCACGATAGCAAAAAGCACGGGAGCGGCACTGGCGCCAAGCTTGTCATGGCTCGTTATTGGGGTCTGAAGGCGCGTTTTTGGCAGACGAAATATCCATCTGCTCAGGAATTTATCAGCCGAGACATAGGACCGAAAGGGATAATGTAATACCCCATAATTGGGGGCTTTGAGGTGTATTCTAAAGAAGTAAAATAAAATAGATATGCACAAGATACGGATCAGAAATGTCATGCCTATTAATCTTGAACACCAAATTAGTATCGCCGCTGGAGCGCATCGAAGTGGTAGACTCGACATTTGAATCTATCAAGTTAAAATATGCAATCGCATTAGGCGAGACTAGATGTTCAGTTATAAAGCGCACCAGCAAGCGTTAGGTTTGCTGCTAGTCCTTTTGAAGTTATTGCTAAGGTTGGCCTGTTTTATATTATATATCTTTACATGCCTTAGCTGTTTGTCTTGTCAGAGATGAGTGCGAAATGGCAAATGCATTGAACTTGCATGAAAAGAGATCGGGTTGGGGATTTTGTATTTCAGAAAAAGAAACTTGCAATTATGAAAGATGTTTGACCTTAGAAACGTGATCGAAAACATAGTTGAAATGCTCCAAAACTCTCGTTTCGTTGCTCCAAAGCTGCACCATGAATGCTTTTACTACTGCTCCCAAAGCTGCTTCAAAATGCTAGATCCTGCTTCCACCCCTGTTTAGGTGACTAAACATATGCGTCCAACCTCTGCGTTCTACCACATAAGCATCAGCAAGCAGAGAGCAAGCTCAGTGGGCTCAAAGAACGGATTTTTTTTTAACAACTTTGTATTTGTTCATTTCATCTCTGAGAATGCAGCTGCCATCCCGCCTGTACCAGCTAACCAGAGCGGACTTCTTGCATTACAGTCTAAGGGTAGCCTTTTTTGCTCAAAACTTATAGGGAGTCTGCAGCCACTGTTTCCTAAATATCTACGCATACTCGACGGGCCCCAGTCCCTCGGGCTGCATGCTCTACATTAGCAGACTGAACAAGATGACGCATGAATCAATTCAAAGCGTATTGGGCGTGTTCGAGTATTCACCACCTTGAGATGCCAGTGACGTCACATGCTAACAGCAAAGTTTTCTTGCAGATTGAAATGAATACAATCTCGAAGAACTTAGATTATTCTAAACAAATATTGTAGGACCACGAAACCAGCCAATAGCAAAACACCAAAAAGGCCTAAAAAACTTAAACGTCGCGCCTCCCGCAGTAAAACAGGTTTGCCCCTAAACAGTTTAACACCCCGCTAAATTTAGCGGGAAAATCTTAACTTGGCAACATGTGAAGTTATCCAAATATGCCATAATAAACAAGGAACGCTACCAGTACATACATAACGAGCAAGCTATTAACAGTCTTGTGTGTTGTTTGGTTTTATGGCGCGAAGGGAAGGTATCATGCGCAGCTGTTAACAGCAGGCGGGGAGTATTTTAAATTGTACAGAGCAAGAAAGCATGTTTCGACTTTCCAGCTTTCGTTGCATGGCCAAGCAAAACAAAACTAGGAAACAAGTAATTGATGTCGAGACAGAACACATATTGCACATACCGTGATATAGAGTGCTCTCTTTAGAACTTCTTGTCGGGCAAGTTGGTGTATACTATTATTGCAGGAAAGAGTTGCTCGCAGAAAGACAAACACAGTAAAAAAAAAAAAAACACAAGGCAGACAGAAAGAGCGCAAACTTTCAGCTGGTTTATTCATTCGCTGCAGTGCCGCTTTTATAGGCAGTGTACATAAGTGCTTACAAAAGGGAGGTGCAGAAAGAATGAGGCGGCAAACCATAACCTGCGCAACAATCAGCCAAAGGTGATCAAAAATTATTTTCCGCGTTGTACAATGAAGCAGAAGTATCCCTAACACAAATTTTGCATCACGTCTGCTAGCACTACGCTCCAAGAGCGCAGAAAGAGCTTCTTTCTTACGACACTGCCCATTCGATGACAGTAAAAAGCGCCATAGCCAGCCCGTGCCTGGAATCTTATCTCACGAAATCATACCCGAATGCAATGCACACCAGCTTTTATAACCAGATAAACAGGCTGCTTTTAGCCGGCTTCCCTTGTGAGGGCATCCCAGCTCTGGCGGAGAACTTTCTCAAGAAGGTAAAAAAAATGAAAAAGAAAAAAAGAAAGAAAAGACTGCGGTCGTCCCGTATATGCACAGGGTCGCCCACAACTTAAAAAAGTGGCAAACAGACATGGCGTCCCTGTGGCTTTTTTTTAGCGCCACAAAAGCTCGCCGGGTTATGCCTAATGATCAGTGCGGAAGGCGCTCGAAGAAGAGCATGTGATATCAAACATGCCGAAACATTTGTTAAATATGCCGCGGGCATTGTGCATCATATCCCACACAAGTGTGGACGCGTATATGTGGGACATACAGAACGATGCGTGTATGAACGCGTAGTGGAGCGTCGGCGGCCAATTAGAAAAAGAGAAAGAGCGAATTTGCCTGTTCATTGCATTGCATGCTTCGGTTGTGAACCAGTGTTTCAAAGAATTAGTATTCTAGGCAGGAGCAACGACAAAGTAGCTCGTGAGCTACTTGCGATATTTGCGAAAGGCAATATTTGTGTTAGTGATACCTCTCTTTCATTGCACAACGGGGAAAAGAATGTTTTGAGCTGCTTTGGCTGACTGTCGCGCAGGTTATGATTTGTTCTCTCATGCTCTCTCCCCCTCCCTCTTGTAGGCTCGTGTGCACACTGCCTATGAAAGCGGCTCCGAAGCGAAATAAACCAGTTTTTAGTTTGCGCTCTTTCTGTCTACCGTGTGTGCGTGCGTGTGCGTGTGTGTGTGTGTGTGCGTGTGTGTGTGTGTGTGTGCGTGCGTGCGTGCGTGCGTGCGTGCGTGTGTGTGTGTGTGTGTGTGTGTGTGTGTGTGTGTGTGTGTGTGTGTGTGTGTGTGTGTGTGTGTGTGTGTGTGTGTGTGTGTGTGTGTGTGTGTGTGTGTGTGTGTGTGTGCGCGTGCGTGCGTGCGTGCGTGCGTGCGTGCGTGCGTGTGCGTGTGTGTCTTTCTGTGCGCAACTCACTCCTGCAATAAAGTGCTCGCACAGCAGCACGTTCCTATTGCTATTGCTGCACTGCTATATGCGGGTCATGCTTATGTTACGCGCCCAGTGCTGCACCAGTTAGCACGCCAGGCAGTAGTCGTAAGAGGCAAAACTTTGGAACTTAGACGCAGCGACGTTCGCAGCGCGTGTAACATCAACAACTAATTCTTTCAGAAGCAGACAGGCGAGCCATAGCAACAACTTAGAAAGTCTACATTTAACATCGCGATTACAGAGCCCACTGTCTTGCAAATTGTAGAAGCCAGGGAGGCACGTTCATGGGTTTACCTGCAAGTCTTATCTTTAATATTTGTATATTTCTTGTTTTATATTTATTACTCCTGCTGTGTTGGATAAGGACAAGACTTCTCATGCACTCATGCTCTTGCACTGTTTTTATGCACTTTGAGATACAACATTTTATATCCTGAGGAGCAGTATGTGTTCGGTGCCTCCTCAAAGGTATAACAACGTGTTATCATCAGCCAATATTTAGACGTAAACCTTAAGAAGATATTACTGTGTGTTGCGATGTACGTACAGTTTTAATCTTCCGTATAAATTACAGCCGCCTCAAATTTGAGCTTCGGTACCCGTAGACTCCATTACTTGGCTACACCCACTATAAGCAACGTAATCATCTGATGAAGCCTTGCGATTGTGGCTACCTATTTCTCAGTGGTAGCCCCCACCTACGGGGTAATCGGCGTACCACCCAAAGGCACCGTAGCCGCTCGAGTACGCCCCCATGTCGAGGTAGCCTTCAGCCTGGTTGCCGTAGCCTGTCGCCGAGCTTTGCAGGTCGTCGTGTGTAGATGAAGGCGCTGGCGCGTACTCAACCTGCGCCGTAGCTGGCGACCTCTTGTACGGCGCTGGTTCTGGTGCCAACTCCACCACCAGCTCATGGGGTGCCTGCCTTTTGACCGGCTGCTCTAGGACAGCTCCAGTGTACTGCGGTCCACGTCGCATGGTCACCACAGGCTGCTGTTGTACGAACGTTTCTCGGCTTCCTTCGCGGTCTTGCTTTGTCAGTGGGGCTGTTACTATGAATGGCTGGAAAGAAAAGGAGGCAAGAACAAAATAGCATGGAATGGCAGGCTGCGATACATATGATTAAACGCCGAGCTTGAACTAGACATCCCCCACTTTTCTCCCCTTATTCACGAAAGTTCCTACTTTCCCGTAGAAGTAATGTAGAATGATAGCCTGGTGTGAAAATTTTTGACTTGTTTGTGATTCAAAAACAGTTCAATTGCTAACAGGCAAAAACCAGTGAGCGGAATACCAAAGTTAAAACATTACCAGCGGGCGCAAAACTCCACTACTTTCTTTCCTTTTCTTCTACCTTTCTACATTTCCTTCCTTTGCAATAGCAAAAGAAATGGGTGAAATTTTGTTCTGCTTTGTTCCCTCTGCTTTATTTGTAAAGCTTTCGCACATGTTCGCATTGCATCAGAACTGCCTATGTATACAAAAGTCAGTTCAGCACGCTCACTTCGTTAGAAGATGAATTAAGAAATAGTAGTTATCTCCAACATAACTGAACTTCTAAGCTATGAAAAACGATATTCCGGGTGCTTGTCTCAGTATTTACTCTTTTTGCCAATCCAATTGGTGCGATAAAAATGTGCATAAATGTGTGGTTGGCTGCGTGTTTGATGCATAAAAGTGTTCGATTATTTTTGTTTTAGTCAGGTATGTCCATTTTCGCCTAATAATGTATTTAGTTTCTAATTGCTTTTGTATTTCTTTATTTTAACATTCTATTTTGTTGCAATGCGTTAAAATTGTGACTGTGTTCCTTAGTGCTAATTTAACTTCTCATGTTTCATGATAGAAAGGAAACCTTGTACTCGCACATTTTGTATATTACTGAGTCCGTTCTGCCATACATTTGGTGCTTTTTTGCTTTATATTCAATGCGATGAAGCAGCCCTTTTCGACGCTCTAGAAGCTCTCTAGCGGCCGAGAACATTTTCTTTTCAAGGTTTTCTTCTCGCTTTTCTCGCTGGAGTAAATAAACTTCAACTTGAGCGCGATGCAGTGTCTGTTTTCATCGATATAAAGATGAACGTCAATGCTAGCAGCGTGTAGAGTGCATTACATGCATATACTGTTTGCGTAAATCTTGTACGCATGCCGGTGACACTGGTTGTGCTGAACGCATGCTGTCTGGTATGTTTCGTAATGCTATATCCTCTACGAGCTCTCATTTGCTTCTGTCGATTCAGCTTTTGTCTCGCTATAAACCTTTACTGCAATTATGAACCCAGCAGTACCGCCATTGATTGCTGTTGTTGCTGCTGGCTCTCCTCGGCAAGCAATGGATCGAAGTGAAATATGGAAGGCAGCGCGCCCGCACAGCCCAGCGATGCCAGGGACAGCAGGGTTCCGACGGCCAGGTGCTGAGGAAGTAGTAATGCAGTCACTGAAGGCGTAATGCGGAAACAGTATATATTTGTGAACACCACGTCAAGGATGCCTAGATGGAAGCAGGTAGTCGCAAAGAATGTGCTGACTGACGGATGTACCGACAGCACCATCGAAAAAGGTAGGAGAGAAAGCAGGAAATAAAATAATAAAGAAACAAACGAAGAATGACGGAAAGGAAGAAAGAACCAAACGGACAAAGAAAGAACTGAAGACGGAAGCTGGGAAGAAAGAGAAAGAATGGAAGTAAGGAGCAGAGAAATAAAAGAAGCAGGGAGGAAGAAAGAAAGGAAGCGAAAGGGGGAAATAAAGAGAACAGGTACTGTACGACACATCAAAAGCAATAACCAAAAAATGAAAATGTTTACGACATTCGTGTGCTTTGCGAAAGCAGTCTTTTGTCGACATGCTACGCCACTATTTGATGACGTCACTTCCTAGTCAAGAAAAACTACACACTTTAGCAAGACGTCTTGGTCACGTGACTTTGGTGACGTCATCAATTTCTAGTTATAACATGCAATGCCACTATGCCAGGCATCTTGATCATGTGACTTGAAGGCGTCGTCTATTTCTAGTTATGACGCACACATCACTTTGCAAGCTGACGTCATTAGTTTCTAGTTACGAAATACTAAACCTCTAGCAAATCAGCAACAAGTGCAGGGAAGACAAGGGGCTCCGTCATAAGATTAATTATTACTTCACATTCATCAACAAAAATACACTCCCCTATGCTTTCATTTGTATAACTGGCTGTTGGCTCCTGTCCTATGTATCTCATAACGGAGCCCTTTATCTTCCCTCCATTTGTTTGCTGATTACCTTAACTAGGGCTCTAATCTGACGGCATTGTCGTCATAGGTAAAGTAAAAGGGTAATTACAGCTCCCGCCTTCCCCGTTAGATGACGTTCTACGCAGCGCTTGCGTTGTCAAAAGACGTTCCACGCCCGTCGCTATGCTGGAGGGTGGCGCTGGTGAACAATCTCAAGGATAGGTTACGCGCAATGTGAATACCTAAGAAAGTACAATAACTAAACAGCCGTCGCAGAGCACGGAATGCGAAATTCGGAGGTCATGGGTTCAGATACCACCGGCTCATGTGGTTGGTCTATGTAAAATTTCCTAGCCAATTGATTCCACGATTAACTATTACTTCACATTCATCATCAACAACAAAAAAATAATTCGCCTAGCTTTCTTTGCGTCATGACTGTCGGCTCCTGAACACCATTTGCTAGCCATATACTTAGTCATGTGACTTAATGACGTCAGTTCTAGTTACGATGCGCTACACCACTTTTGTAAGTCATCTTTTATGGCGTCATCATTTTCTAATCACAACATACTGCACCACTTTTGCGTGTCATCTTGATCCCGTTAATTCGATGACGTCATCAATTTTCAGTTACGATGTACTGCGTTACTTTGGAAGTCATCTTGGTGATCTTATTTGATTACATCAATCTTTAGTTACGATGTACACAACTTTGCAAGTCATATATAGACTTAGTGACGTCATGAAATTCTAGTTACGACATACTATACCACTTTAAAAATCATTGTGGGTTATAAGGCACTCGTCTCGTAACTTAGTCATGACGCCATCACTTTTGGTTCTTTATTTCATATTTCTATTGTTACCATGTTTGCTGTGCTTCTCAGGCACGCAAACGTTAGACAATATTGTTACGCCCTATACCTTCTGATTGCGGTGGTTTAACTTTATTTAAACCTACTTATAAGTAGCGAATGACCCGCCTTGGTGGCTCGGTAGTTAATACGCTCGACCACTGAGCCCATAGTACCGAGAATGGTGTTTTCTTGTGTGAAAGCACTACGCAGGGACACACACGCGTTATAAAGCTGTACTATAGGCTCTGAACCTCATACTAACAATTTAGGAGACATTTAAGCTCCGCATTCAAGGGTATGACGCCGGAGTGTTAATGGCTCTGCTCGTCGTTCGCGTACGTGCACTTCGTTTCTCGATTTATCACTAGCTGCTTTATTTCTTGCCTTACTTACCGCAGAGATACTGATTATAAACTACTGCGTTATGTGAGAGACAGTCCGACATAGAATAAAGCCTCAGATAATCAATCCAGATGAACATGCCCGCGTGCCCTATGCCCTCACGCGGCATCGAACGGTCCTCGGTTCGATTCTTATTCTAAAGAAGCCGACCGAATTGGCAGTCTTTTCCAACTCGGCCATGTCACGTGGTCTCGTGACGTCACAACCCGCCGACCAATCATTGCCCCGCCTTGGCGCCAGTCAACTAACACTTTCCAGACGCATGCTCGTGAGTTTTCGCTCATAGTGCGCCGAGAACGTGCAGATCGATGTCATTAATCCTGCCGCGTTGATATCGGCAGTCAGGCTCTCAAGGGTGCACAGTAAGAAACGGTGTGATCGGGGCTAACTTTGTCCTGGTGTTACATATCCGGTCAAAGGAAAGAACCATTCGCTGCGTGATGTGCTCACGCACGATTCTGGAAAGCTAGGCCTTCTGTCAGCAACTATCCGACCTGCGCGTTGAAGCAGCCGATCGGCGTACATGTACCTATATAAATCTATAATCAAGTTTTCCAAAAGCAAGTTACACTAAAACTCCGTACAGAATTTCCCTCCTAGCCGGTCAGCGGAGAAGTCCAGCGGTGAAGGTGACCGCCTCGTCCACAAGGACCGCAACCGCGATAACCGAACGTGCACGGCAAAACAGTCATTGCGCACTGCTTTCCCCCGTGGCGCAATACTCGCAAGAAGAGTTCTCGAGCGGAGATTTCTCGGCGCTTTCTTTGGCCACCGCGGCTCGCCGAGCAAAACGGGCTTCGCTTTTGGTGGGCGTCACCCGCTCCTTTTGAGCCAGAGGAAGTTGTTCGCGCAAGCAAGTCAAGTGCGTCTCCGTACATCGTACGGTACACTCGAGCGACAAAGATTTTCTTAAACGCAGCGGGCGCTCCTTGCGATGATGACGAAGACTGCTCGAAGACGCTCGAAAATGGTTTCCAGAGAATTTCGAAAAGACGACGATGGCCGCGCGGAATTGTTTTGGGCCCCAGCTTTCTATACAACTGTCCGAGTCGCCTTTTGTTCAAAGGCCATGCGTGATTTTCTCAACGTCGAACATTGCTCAAGGGTCGCTCGCTAACCCGCGTATACCCGAACCCCCTTCGCATCCTTTAGAGCCAGCGTCATTGAGTCGAAGTCGCGAGCTGAACGTTCCGTGTCCTCAGGAACGCCTTTCTTCTCTCTCGATTCTCCGTGTTCGCTGTATTCTGAAGGCGTACGCGTACCCACGTACGACACCTTTCGGCTGAGGCTGCTTGTCCTGCCGACGCTTATTTACGCTTTCTTCGGTCAGTGGCGATGTTGAAAGCTTCATTTCTTTCTCCTGTTTGAATTGTCTCCCCTCCTCTCCTTCCTGTCGTCGTTTTCGTTGCACGAGCACGTCCTCAATCAGCCGCGCAGGCGACCATGGGCAACCTTTTCTTGCGATCGAAGCTTTGTATCTAGGCTTTCTCGATTCACAAAGCGGGTTGTAGCAACCTGCTCAAGTAAGTCTTCAGCGTAGTTCTCTAAATATTGCGCTTTCCAGGCCCGTCTATACTTGACGTCTACAACTGATGGCACAGATGTGGAAACTAGACTCAGGTGCATTGATATCATTAGAAAATAATGACGATAAAATTTTTCTTCAAAATGCTCCAAAATTAGACCTACTCGTGGAATAATTATTTTTTGCGTGAGTTTGGAAAAAGTAAAGAATTTTGAATCAGTGAAAGTTTCGTATAATGTGTGATACTCTTTCGGCGGCAGAGTGAAGCGAAAGCTGCACGTTCGAAGCCAACATGCTACAGAACACTCATCCTGCAGTTTCGTATTACTGCCGTGCTACATTACCAAAACAGCTCAGTCTGCAGACACACGACATAATTAAAGGGGCAAGCGACAGTATCAATATCATTTTATTTGCTGGCTCTCTATAAATGCAGCCAGCCTCGTTAGCCTGTTGGGTGCTATTTAACCACGACTGAAGTGATTTACGACATTCGAATACTTAATATATTCTGCGTAGCAGAGCCTTTGCGCTTCAAAGCAAGGAACTCAACATTACTTTTCTCGGTGTGTTGCTGACTATAGCACCCATACCAATGTGTGGCTGAACAAAAAATAGACCCTTAAATAACAGAGGAAAATTTTTTTGTGAGAATAAAGCCAAGTTTTCTTTTCATTTAGTCCAGGAACACCTGAAGAACATAAATATGAGGACCCGGTTATACGACCGCCCTTAAATAAGCCACACTTTGCACAATTCCTCGATTGCATAGCGGTTAGTGCACTTCATATTGGTTTCCGTCTGCATTTGAGCGAAAGTTAATCATTTTTTCTTCGCGAAAATCTCTGACGTAGACACAGGCACGCACGTGGAACATCATGTAGTGGCGGTTTACCTGCGTGCGCACATGGTGACTTTTCAAACAACTGCTTGGATTGTTGCAAGAAAACGTACGGGGTAGTAGGCATAACAAGTGATACCGTCGGAATAACAAACGTTTTGTAGAGTCTGATGCGCGCGCCAGGCAGCTTCGTAGTTGTGAACTATGCTCGCCTCCCATTTTTCATTTGTCTCAACTAACTCAGCATCAAAAACTGCTATGCGCAATTCGCGCTGGTCTGACAACCATCATGGGCAGAAATTCTAAAACAAGTGCATTTATTCATCAGGGAAATAGTTTCAAAATGTCCCTAACAGTATCTTATAGTAACTCACAGTTTTCTTATAAATATAAAATTTCCCAGAAAGCTAGACTCGTTCCGGAATAATGAACAACGCATGGTCAAACAGCGGTCTGTTCGGCAAGGGCGATGTAGCTGCTGTCATTCAAAAGCTATTATACAGCTGATTAAAACAAAACACCTCGTTACGCAGCTGGCATATTTTACCTTGCAGCCTTTGTCGCCACTACATCTGCCAACGTACCTGGCCATTTCTCGTTCTCTGAGCCATTCCTGGAGTCCTGGAGTAAGGCTTATCACTCCTGCCCGTCGCCAGTCATCTGCTTGAGCAGCGCCGTAGTGTGGCATGGCTTCTTATATAGCAACCAGGCCACCCGCGGCAGCGTGCGTGTAACACGTGTCTGCGCTCGTTTAGGTTCTTCACTCCCATTGGAGATCTTTTTGAGCAGTAACAATATTCACTGGAAAGTTGTGTTTCTTTTTCTTCCCCTCTCCTTCCCTTTCCCCAAGAGTGAGCCTATGACATCTCATGCAACTTACCATCAACCCTACACCGCTTTGTCTTCTTCTTGCATGATCTACTGGCGTCAAGGAAAGAGTCCTTGAAAAGGCTCCCAAAAGTGCCGGTCGGTGTCTGTCCAGCTCAGCCCAGCGCCATCGCTTCTCGCGTTGCTCAAGCGCATCGTTTCCACGCTCGGCGCTCGCTCCGTTGCGTTGGAGGCACCGGGGGCCGTGAAGTGTTTCGCGTGACATTTCTTCCTTGGTTCGAGGGACTCCGTAACAGTGCCCAAATTTAGAAGCTGCGCCTGCTGGTCCGAAACGGGGCGACTGCATGCATTTGCTTTGTTTTTCGCTGCCCATTCTTCTCTTTCAGAGCCTGGCGCCGAGAAGAGAAAGCGTTTCGAGACCTAACATCAGGGAAACGGTGCAGCAAAAAGCAGAGACGGAAGTGCTGGCTTTACCTACACATGCTGAGAGCATGTGCTCGATTACAAGACTGTTCAGGCGTAATATTTAAGGTGAACATAAAGGATGTCATTTATCATATGCTTCTCAATTAAGGAGACTAAGTAAGATTTTTGAAACGTAGTATATATGCAACCGTGTCTGGCTCACTAGCAATTGTAACTTCGAACAGTA
Source organism: Amblyomma maculatum (assembly GCF_055883805.1). Taxonomy (NCBI): domain Eukaryota; kingdom Metazoa; phylum Arthropoda; class Arachnida; order Ixodida; family Ixodidae; genus Amblyomma; species Amblyomma maculatum. Next base: position 344,042,134 of record NC_139344.1, read on the forward strand.
ATGTCCATGAGTGACATGTTTGAATCAAACTTTCGCATAACTACCATTATGGCAACAGTTTGCGCACTGTCCTTACTATAGCTACTATTAGGCCAATCCACATTTTATAATCTGGTGTCGCTATTTACGCGACGGCACTATGTGCTTGAATGAAGCAGTAAAATTTCCGATGTGATCGTTGCTCGTCAGAAACGCCCAAACTAGCAGCCTGAAGATCTTCGCACTGAGAGGACGTATTGCACACCTCGACCTTGACAGGCGAGCAGCAGCACTTCTACGCATTTTATTGTTATTTCTCATGAAATCGAGGGGAACAACAAAAAGGTGGCAAACAGTTTGATCATTGGTTGGTGACTCCCGTTAGAATGGAGTCACCATGCCCCCTTTGTCCAACCGATTATATTGCAAAAGCACGAGAAGTTGTAGATTAAGGTATGCATTCGGCGCCATCTGGGAGGCGCTGCCTCAAATTTTTGAGGTTTCACCGTGGCCTCCGCCGCGTCAACTGGCATGTGCTACCCTATTTGAGGAAAGGGTAGCAGGCGGCGACCGAAAATAAGTTGGGTGGATGGATGAGGTGAAAAAGTTCGCAGGTGTCAAGTGGGTGCAGCTAGCAGAGGACCGGGTTAATTGGAGGAATTTTGGAGAGGCATTCGTGCAGTGGGTATAGTGCGGCTGATGATGATGACCCTATTTAAATCAGGGCACACTTACCTAACCCACCCACTTATCCTCCAGGCCTCATTTCATCCTTATGAATAAAGATTTAGGAATGAATTGGATAAGGTTATGATGACTGAGAGAAGCACGCATAGTGGAATTGTTTGTTTCTTTTTTTAGCTTATGTTGTACAGTTCTTGCCAAGCCGACAATAAAGAGAAAAAAGACAGTGTAACAGTGGTCAAGACACTCGGCTGCTGAGTCTGAGCACCCGGATTCGAAGCCAATTAGGTCGAATCCGCTCAAATGGATTTTTTCTTGTGAAAGCACTACAAAAGGTCGTGACCAGTCATTCTTGTAGTATGTTCCATTACTCTATATGTTGGTTGGCGAACTTACAAGACCCGCCGATGAAGTTCGCGCCTTGCAGCTGCTATAATGAACTTAGTTTGAATTACCCGCGCGAGGCCACGTGGTTGTGACCTCACGCAACAGCTTGGCCAATCAGAGCGACGGCACGAACAAGATGGGGACAAGATTGTTGGTCGGTAGTGGTGAGTGTATGAGTGCTTTCGCACTAATATAAAGCAAAACTATGCAGTCCACAAGCAGACGTTCATTTGTAGGCCGCATACACTTCAAAGAAGGTGCTTCTCGTTCCTATTATTAGCATCATGATGACTTATTTTACCCTCAAGGGCTCATATTACATTAGAGAACGCGCGTGGGAAGAAGGAAAATTATTACCATACTAGCAACTAAAAATGCTAAACAGTCGTTCGTCCGGGAAGCATTCGTGTTAAAGCGAACGTTAAGTGAAAGTGCACGCTTTCAATATTAACCAAAAAGGATAGAAATATAAAAAGAACTGCGTTTCTGCATCGCCAGGCTCCGCTCGCAATGAGCGACGAAGGTACAGTCCTTTAGTGCGTGCCGACCACGGAGCGCGCTTAGGTCGGGCCTCATTCGATCATCCGGATGTCGCCCTTCCTCTGCAAGCGGAAGTAGCACCGGAGGACGCCAGGTCAGTGGCTTTCAAGCCATTTTACCGCGTCGCCGAGCGGAGGATAGATTAGGCGCGAACTTTAACCTCTTTCCCCCTGACTCGCGCAGACCGACATCGAAAGCAGGAAGATGAGTACGCGCGTATGAGCATTTTCCTTGAAAGAGCTTCATTGATCTTCTGGATAGGGGTGGTGGTGGTGGGGGATTAATGGTCTCACTGGTAACCCCACGCGCGAGGGTCCGCGGTGCCTTCGTTGCTCTAGGTAATTGTTTGGAGGAAGCTTCCGCTTCCGGAGGGTTTTAAATGCATTACGCGATCGGCGGCGTTCTGTTAATCAGACGATAGTTGCAAGGTTCATTTATACTGCACGCGCTAGCTAGCAGCGGCTATAGGCTTGCAGTTCGCGTGGAGCACTAAAATAAGAATTCCAATATTAATGAAGAGGTGAAAAGTTTTCCATCTGCTATCTAGCTCTTTTACATTGACAGCTGTTTCGGGATATTATTATAAACTATAATACTTAAATTCAATACTACTTGCACGTGCAGCCTACAGTGGCTAAATGCACTGCGTTGACCGTTCCTTATCTGATTTGTAGGCCACAGGTCGCGCATAAATTTTGTCGTTTTTAAAGCTCTCCCGGCCCACAATCCCCTCCTGCGTAGAGCATCAGCTTACTGTCTAGATAGGCTGCAAAAATAAAGCCCTTCGTCCAATGACAGTAGCAGTGCAAAACCCAAATGTAGCGAGGTCCTCAAACCCGCATTTCCTTATGCACCATATCTAGCCTTATCTGCATAAGAGTAGCTAGTATGCGGTATGAAATGCGTTTTGGTATGAAATATGCGGTTTATGAATTTTGTTTATTTCAACTCCTGTAATAGCCTGCATAGGCTGACAGTATTAATAAATGGAATGAATGAATTAATGAATGAATGAATGAATGAATGAATGAATGAATGAATGAATGAATGAATGAATGAAATGACCGAAGCAAGTTATGGAGCAAAACAACATTGCACCTTGCAAGCATGAAATGCTTTTCACTGCCCTTTTCGGCAAACTTAGGCAAACGCCGTCCGCTAACGGTGGCGAACCTGCGAGCGAACATGACGCCGAACATATGAAGCGAACTTAAACGCTTCCTGAATGTTGTGCATTCAGGAAGAACTGGGCATGGTCTTACTGATTGGTTTCCGATTGAGAAAGGGGTGAGGCAAGGCTGCATACTGTCGCCCTGCCTATTTAACCTATATTCAGAGTGCATCATGAGAAAGGCCGGTCTGGACGACTCTTCAGCTGGAGTGAAGATTGCTGGAAAACGTATCAACAACCTTAGATATGCGGATGATACCACTTTAATGGCAGAAAGTGAAGTGGAACTCAAGAGACTTCTGATGCGCGTACAAGAAGAGAGTGAGAAGTTTGGGCTTAAACTGAACATTAAAAAGACGAAGATCATGGCGTCTTGCCCTATCAAGTCCTGGAGCATCAATGGACAAGAAGTGGAAGCTGTGACAGATTTTCTGTTCTTGGGCGCCAAGATTACCTCGGAAGGAGACTGCAGCCATGAAATTAGGAGACGCCTGCTTCTGGGAAAGAGAGCAATGGTTAGCCTTGACCGCCTAGTAAAGAGCAGAGACATTAGTCTGCCAACCAAGATCCGTATAACCCGTGCTATGGTCTTTCCAGTTGTGATGTATGGATGCGAGAGTTGGACTGTGAAAAAGGCTGACCGCCGAAGAATTGACGCGTTTGAATTGTGGTGCTGGCGAAGACTCTTAAGAGTTCCTTGGACTGCCAGAAGATCAAATCAGTCGATATTGTCAACCATAAACCCTGACTGCTCATTGGAGGGTCAAATTCTAAAGTTAAAGCTCAGCTACTTTGGTCATCTGATGAGAAGAGAGGAGTCGCTGGAGAAAGATTTGATGTTGGGAAAGGTTGAGGGTCGCCGGAGAAGGGGTAGGCAGCGAACGCGATGGTTAGATGGCATTCTCGAGGCATTGCAGATGAAGCTATGTGATGTTAAGAAGATAGTGAGAGACCGGAAAGCGTGGCGTGACATGGTCCATAGGGTCACGAAGAGTCGGACACGACTGAACGCCTGAACTGACTGACTGAATGTTGTGCAGCTTGAAGGGCACTGAATTAACAGGCGCGCCGTGAAAGGGAGCTCGGTTTATGGGCTTTAGGAGGTTATGCAATTAAGGCGAACATCAGGCTTGCGGAGGAGGCACGTAAAGAATTGTGTCTCACTTGCAAGTCGCGGCGCCGGCCAGCGTGAATGTGACTCAAATTCCGGAGTTGTATTTGCGTGCGACATGGCTTGGACCTAAACAAGAACAGGATGCCTATAAAATATATGAGGGAAAGGGAAAGCGAGGGGGGGGGGGGGGGTTAGTGAATTCGCCCCAAATGGTATTGCATTTGTCAGGAACGAAACCATAAAAAGAGGTTCAGTTTGACTCAAGGCTGAGTATCGTTGACTAATGAATGCGTAGTCGTGGACGCGTGCGTTTCGGACTCGTTCGGTATCTCCATGAGTTCGTTCGGAGTCGTGCTCTGTGGTTTCTATGAGAAGTGACATGAACTGGGCAAGAACGAGGAATGCGACTATTGCCGCCTTTAATCCATCCAAGTCAACCCTGTACACAAGTACGGCCTAGTATTTAATGTTTAATTATATACCCCTGACAAGCGCACCAGTGGGGCTGCATTTGTTTTATTACAGGTGTTGGGCAGCATAATATACACGCTGGAGAACAAATTATACAATAAGGTATTCTGCCATTTTGAGTGTCGTTGTCCACAACATTTCAAGAAATTGTCGGACCAAACATATGCAGCGCAATTTAATAAAATAAATACAACAAAGGAAGGCAGGCAGTGGAAAGCGTCATAGTCAAGCGGCGTCTACGGGGGAGAATAATGTGCAACATGAAAAATAGCCTCTGAGAGTTTTTAGGTAAGAATTAAACCAAGGCCCTGGCTCATCATGTTTATTTTTGTCAGATTCATAGGCACGTGTGTCGTCTATGAAGGTCAATGAAAGTCTTTACGTGATTATTTAATAACTTCCCTTATTTCAATGTATAAACAAGAAGTTGATCAATTCATTAAACAAAACAAAATTTATCAATGAATTGGAGCGGAAACCTAGCACGACAGTAGAGGGCGCGTATGAACACTATTATTGCAGGCTACTAGCAACGGTTATCTTTTTCCTCAGAT
>NC_139344.1:344052033-344092033 GCF_055883805.1 Amblyomma maculatum
GATGGCATCGGCAGTTCACTCCAAATTAACCCCAAGAACCCAAACTAATTAAAGCCAAAAAAAAAAAAAACAAGCTTCGCAGTTGACACTACGAAGTATCTTGGTTTCTTGGCGTTATTTCTTCGACGTTTCTAGCGATGTTGAAGCTCAAATTTAATGCTGCAAATTTGAAAAGGTAGCACAAGAACATCAGTGGGGACAGTGGGGTTAATGTGGCTACAAATGTGAAGTAAGGAAGCGCTGTCTACTTCAGCAAGTCGTAGAAACACGGTCACATGCATAATTGTAATGACAGGGGCAACGATCTTTCCAGACCGTGACAATAACGATTGAATCCCGGGCTTCGGGTCTATTTTGTTTTACATATAGTATTGAAACTTCATAGAATAAACTCGTTCTAGTCCAACTACTGGTCGCTACTAACGAATTTGTGAGGAGTTTAATAGATTGAGCAGCTGAATTAAGCTTGAAACTTTTAGGTTGTTTCAAATTAGGGACCCCCGGAATAGACAGATCAGTCCTTCGTTTATGTGACTTGCACGCGGCATTTGAAATCCGAAAAGATGTCATTAATAAAAATTATCACAGCTGTACCCCTTTCCCTTCCTTGCACATACTCGTTTGGGCAGTCAAAATATCGAATGCCAAGGGCAGCAAGGCATCCTTCTAGCGTATAGACTATCGATTGAACATGGCATCGGGAAAAAGCGTCACACCAAGGAACGGCGACGAAAACGGGATGCTCGGTAGCGCTGCTGCTTTGATTGGCTGCTGCCCTTCTCCAGATATCTTTTCGTCGTTACGTGGTATAAGTTTCCTTTCTGTAACCGTAACTAACGCCGCTACTGTTCTAGCCTAACCTGGGCCAAGCTGGTTGGAATGCGCACGCCACCGGCGCCGACGATGGCTAGGAGCGAGTTGTTGGGCCCCAGCACCACTGTCGGAGACATGGAGGTGAGGGGTCTCTTGAAGGGCGCCATGCTGTTGGCGCGGCTCGCGTCGCTCTCGGACACGGCGCCTACTATGCCACCACCCATGACACGCGTTGCCACGTCCAGGTCGCTGAAGTCGGCCAGAGCGTTGTTGAACAGCACACCCGTCTGCTTGGACATGCGCAGGCTGCCGAACCTGCGTGTGCCAGTGTTGCTCGCTCAGAGCAGCACCGTCCACATTGTCACTTGTCTTCACTCCTCTCGGAGTTTGATTTGTCATTTCGGACAATTTAATTTGCTCGCGAGCGTAGGGACTAAGAGGCAATCGCATGTCTGACCAAGCCTCAATCCTCGATTACAGAGAACGTATCTCATTTCCTAAAGTGAAATCATATAGTTACAAAATGCACCCATAGAGTCTTCGTTAAAGGCATGTAGCTTAAAATACTTCCGTCTAAGCTGTTGAGTGAAATGTTGCACAAGAGACCTTGTCTCCGTATATTGGGTATGGTGAGGCTGATGGTCAATCTTGTGACAGGGAACGGTACTCATGTCTGAGATCATTACCGAAAGAAAGTGCATAATACAGCAATACACTATTTTTAGCTCAGCTCTTGCAGCGCGCGCAGACTTAATGAGAAGAAAATTTTGATTTCCTGCAATGTGCCTTCTGAATCTGTTAAAAAAAACTTGGTGAGAATTTCTCTATAGAAACTCCGCGCTCAGCCGATGAAACTTTTCTTTCAGTTCCTAATGCCTTGATGCTTCAGAAATGAACGCCTAATTTAGAGCATGTAATTTTTCGATACCATAGATGGGACGTAGGCGAGCTTTTTGTCCCCAAAATTTATTCTAGACAACTTGCTCGGAATTTTAAGCCTGTGGCCAGACAATTATGACACACCCAAACCTTCAAAACACATTTAAGTGGTAGGAAAGCTGCTCTATTTCTGTCCACCTACAATTCATCCTAACTTCATAGAAGTCGTAATTGCCAGAATATTGTGCTCGAAAGTGGACTTTGTGGACAGGACGCTATTAACGTGTCCTGTGTATGACTTGGCCATCCTTTTTCGCCACATGCTGGTAGTTAATCTAACAACGTACGGGCCGTGCAGCGAGCTGGATATGGCGAGGCAATCACCAGCGGGTGAGTAGAGGATCAGGTTGCTGGTGCCTTTGTCAGAGAAGACGGTAGGACTCCGTATGTATTCCTCGGGCCTCCTCGTTCTGTCTGGCAGGATCGAGTTCAGGATGTCTCGCGCATATGGCTCAGACAACAGTTCCTGCAAGGACTGTCGATGGGCCAAGACGAGACGCACCGCCGACAGGTGTTTCGTTAGAAAACATATTACAGAAGTGGTAGTCTTCAGCGCTCTGCCAGTGGCCACAGATAATGCAGGCACTCGTTCAATGCGCGCTTGATATCAAGCTGCCGTGACAGTGGCGCCATCTGCTGCCCTGCCTTAACCTGCCTTGCCCTGCCTTGCCCTGAAAGCCTTGCATGCCCTGCTTGCCCTACCTATCTTGTCCGGCCTGCCCTGTCTGCCTGCCTCAGACACCAGCTGCTTGCACTCAGTGGATATATCTGGAAAACGCTACAGTTCTACTACATTATTACCGCGAAAAAGTTCAGGGCCCCGTTTCCTGAAAATGCGGCGTGGGCGTTGCGAGCGAAAAATCATGGTCATGCCTCTTTCATGTGGTAGTCGGCAGGTGACATGACCGTGCACTTAAACCTAACTCATGTATGCAGCGCCTCGTTGTGCCTGGAGGGGCTGGCCTGTCGGGACACATGCGCATATTGACTCTAGAGCAAGCGGCTAGCCCTTCCTCGTCTACAGAGCATCATTGGAGGAAAACAGTAACACGGCATGGAACACACAGAACTTGCACGAAATGATGCTGAACCGTGAAACATTGGGACCACCTACTATCGGCATCGGTCTGCTATTACGGCCGGGCGACAGTATACTGGCTTTGTCGGCCACCTGAGGCGCACGACTCCACCACGAGCACAAACTAAGACATGGCTCCCTCTGGCGCACCACATGTCAGCTGATAGGGAATCAGATGAAGAGGACATATTCGTCTATGCATCCATGAAAGTCGACGCTATATGAATGGCATGGTGTAATGATGACAGCCTCAACTGTAGTGGCTGGCGTACTATGATGGCGTACTACAAACCTTATGTCGCGCAAAGTCCGCATACACTGTCTGATTTACATGAAGCCGTGTATCAGCTGCACTAACCATTCTCGGCGCACCCAGCAGAATAGTTCTACATTCGAAGTCACTTCAAAGCGAAACAGGCGCATCTGCGTGTAACCCTGGTTACACGAGCGATGAAGATGGCCACCAATAGGCACATGACGAGGCTCAGGTAAATTCCTCGTTCCATCCTCCTGTGGCTCGCCTCGTCATTACCAACGACGCATGCTCTCCCTAAGGCCGTTAGTCCCCTGATTACGTTGTTAACGCAACTACGCTCGCGCGGCATGAGCTGGTCCTCATCAGGTCATCGACGATGTCGCCTATAAATGCCGAATGTCACACAACCGCATATTTCCCTTCGCAGACATATTGGTGGCGGTACAGAATGTGCCTCGAAGTGTCCATGCTGGGTCTTTTTTTTGGCGTGTTGATCTCTGCCACCTAGTTTGGCATAATTGTTCCGACTTCCAAGAGGAGCATAACGACCTCGTCGCCTATGTCTTCCACAGAGAATATGCACCCCCGGGGGGGGTTGCACTTATAGCAACGCTGTTCATTCAAGATCATGCCAAACATCCAGCTGACCATTATGCGAATTTTTTCACAGGCAACGTCGGATGCTCATGCCGTCGAATTTTTATTTTATTTTCCGATGGGGCATTTAAAGCTGTCACATTAGTAAACTGCATATTCCTGGGTTCCCCTCGTGGAAGTCTTCAGCCTCAACAACCACCAAGGAGTTAAGGTATATATGTCCGCGTGAGCGGCACGTATAGATATTTAAGAAGAAATTAACGCAAATACTTGGACGGGGACAAGAGGAAAGAAAGCACACACGACGATCAATCGTCGTGTGTGTTTTCTTTCCTTTTCTCCCCATCCAAGTATTTGCGCTAGTTTATTCTTAAATATGCAGAACCAACTAGCCCGACAACACGCACTCCTGGCATGTATAGAATGCGGGCAGACACCAGGCCGTTTGTTACTAAGTTTAAAACCCAATCTCTCCTCCTGCCCCCTCGCCTTCGCCCGGGCAGTGAAAATCACAAAATTGCGCTAAGTTCCCTTCTCACGCGCCCCCAGTTCCACACCTCTTCTGTCTCCTTCTACCGCTTGTAGACACGTGCGCGAATCTGCAACATGCACCGCATACTAATTGATAAACTAACAGTGATAACTGTAAATTATAACGAGCTAGTGGGCCGCCAAGCAGATACCTTCAGGCTTCCGAATATATGCCATGATCTTTCAGTGGGGACTGAACTTAACTGCTAAACCAAAGGTCGCCCACTCGAATCTGACTTGAGCGTTTCAATGAATGGGAAATGAAAAACGGACAGGCTGCAGTGCGATTCAAGTTTTTAGTTTAAGAAACTTTGATTGTTCAAATTAATTTAAAATACTCCAATACGCCATCCGATCGCAGCACCCGTGTACTTCGGGGCCTCAAATCCCACATACCGCCCGCAGCATGCCCGGATGCAAGCGCCAATGCGCGCCTTCCTTAACTGCACCTTTCGTATGTCGACGTACAGGTCGTCTCCGAGCGAGGAACGCTTGCCGAGCGCGTACTTGAACGTCTCTGCCATGTAGTGTACATTGGTGAGCGTGAGCGCGTAACCGTGCCTGCGAGTCGGGTCGTCGCGGATCCGCTTAGCGTTCATCACGGCCATGATGTGAGAGAGCACAGCGCCGGCTGTCGGTGGTGGGGTCGTGTACAGCACCAGATCCCCCGCGGGACCGCCGGTGATGGTGGTCCGTAGTGCTTCCTTCCACACGGGCTGGTAGTTCTCCAGGTCTGAATCCACCAACAGAGACGAGGTGCCGTGCGAAGATCCTGTTCCTGGGTGAGCATGCGGCAGGAGCTATGTGGCATAAAAATCGGCTCGTAGAATTTTAAGCCAATAGGACGAGAAAAGGAGATTGTTTCCAAACCCTGTCCGGCACTCGCTACCATCGTTCGCAACAGAAATGTTACTTCTGCTCCCTCATGTCATGGACGTTCTGCGTTAGCAGCAGCAGTGATATTTCTCAGAGCTGTATGTTCCGGCAACGGAGCGAGCCAGAATTGTATATAACACCTATATGTTTAAGTGAAAGTGGAGCAAGACAGGATGGTATAGTGTACCTATGATAACTCATTGTCCATCATATGGGTATTTGGTGGGTAGACTGTTCAGTAAGAACAGAAAGGGCATCAGCGAAGCCTCTGTATATAGGCTATAGGAAGCATGCGAGGGGAGTTATTAAGGGCCACCAACATGCATGAGCGAATTTTCTCTGTGAACTTGATGCGGCGCGGCGGAACGCCTACGCACCGTCGCCGTACCACATGCTGCGAAAAACTGGCGGCTAGCTGGCGGCGTCGTGGGCGTCCGGATGAGAAAACGCACGAGCCCGTCCGCTTAAACAACGCACTTTTCACACTGTGATATTTCAAGATTGATTGATTGAATTGATCCTTTATTGAATGGGAAGGCTCATGGCCATGGATTGGGATAAATGGGAGTAGACAGAATCTTCATTTTTTAGGTCGTCACTCAAATCATATTGCTCTAACCAGGCCACTAATCGAGCCATACTTGGCAAATATCATCTGTGTGTTAGCATCAGTTTCTAGAAAGGAGCGGTAGTTCAGGCGGTAGGGTTTGATCTCGGAGCGTCCAGTAGAAAAAGCAGGGCAGTCCCAGAGTAGATGAGATATGCCTCCACGAGTTAGAGTCGTACAGTGGGGGCACGTAATCATTTTCTCTGTATACTGACGCCAGCGGGCCATAATACGTGGCGTGTAAGCCGCATGGGCAATGAGCTTGTTCAAAAGACTTCTTGACTTCGGGTGCAACACAAAAATATGCAGCGTCTAAAATGGTGCCCGACGCGCTTGTATATATACAGCCTCCGAGGATACGTCCGACGCCGCAGCAACAGCGTAATGCAGGCGCGTCTCTCTGAAGCAGGGTTTGAGCGAGGGTTCAGATATTCAGATATTCTTTATTTCTCTTTCAAAAAATGAAAGAAGGAACTGCGACAAAAGGCGGTTAGGCCTGACGGGGTCACAGTTCCCCATACAGTTCACAGCGGCGCGCAACACGGAAAACAAACGATAACAGAACATTACAGCAAACGTGGTAATTAATCATACTGGAGTAAAACCTAAAAAAAAGGAACAGTGTAAACTGTACACTCAAAAAGAAACAACAGCATATGGCACACAAAACACGGAAAGGAAAAAAAAATTGTACAGTAACATAACATGATGAAAATTTGCATTTGTCAAATACAAAACCAGACTAAACAATTATTCCACTTCGGAGAGTATCAACTGCTTTTTTATTTCTCTTTTAAATCTGCGTTTAGAGAGATTGAACATTGAACATAGGGATGGGTTTTTGAGAATAGTTGGAATCTGGTAATTAAGCTTCTGTTTACCGTAATTTGTCCTTGTTTTTGGGACGAGGTTTCTGTGTTGAGCGGAACATCTAAAAAGGTCCCGCTTCAGCTGTCTCATCAGAGCAGGAAAAATCACGACGCTTACAGCACCTTACGGCACCCTACTAAACCGGTGCCGGCCGCTAGCGCGGCGGACGACAGTTCCCGCGTGCGCTGCTACGCTAGGCCTATTTTGTTTCGTATCGATGGTAGATGAAACGGCACTATGAAATTTCTTCGTGCTATAGTAAATTGTCTACTCATAGAACTCTTTAACTCTCAATCTAATTCTCTAAAAATAAAAGCAAAATAGGATTCGGCTGCACTTTTTAGCGGAGGTGGCATGCAAGCGGACCGCAGCAGCCGCGCCGCAACGACAGCCACTGTGAGCAGAAACTTGCTTGCATCGCAGCTGTCGCCCAGTGCGCCTCAGTGATCCTCGAGAAGGATTCAGTATTGACATTGCGCTTTTTATTGACGGGAACAACAAAATTCAGCACACTTTTCTGAAATTTTTCGTGTCGTCGGCGCGCACGACTCGGAGCTGCAGCTGCCGCGGAGCGGCAGCAAGTGCTGCCATCGCACGGTGGTCGCACTCAGCAGCGGCCATTCGTCCGGCCGCCAGTGAAAGTATCTGATCCGGCTTGCGGCGAACTGCCGCTGGTGGCCTGCGAACAGCCGGCGGAAGTTCGAAATGTTTACCGCGAGCAAATCGCTCCATGTGGGTTGACCTTTAGACATATTTGGCGCCGTACATTAAAACGCATTTGTTTTTTTGTTTTTTTTTTTTTTTGTGGGGGAACTTGCAGCGTGAGGCGAAATTCCGATAAATGTGTATTCGCAGAGCTTAATTATTATAAATCTGTGTTTATCTTCTTTGGCGTGTAGCCAAGATCTTCATGGCTCATGGCAGCAGCACCAGTGAAAATGACAGATGGCATCAAACGTATTCGATATAAGTATTATGATGTTATTCGAGTGCTGCCTTGGGGCCGCATTGCCAACGTCGTAATCATATATGTATGTCTCGTACCATTACTCCGGTTACACTCGGCGCCGCATTAGTGTCGTTTTTCTCTCTTCACCTTCAAGTCAATAACATTGTGCTCTCCCTTTCTTTCGTATTCGATCCCTTTCACCGCCTTGGATGACATTCTTTTTACCAATGCTTCTCAGGATGTAGAAAAAAATGCAGATAATTTTGGCTAGAATGCCAATATTGTGCGAAAGAGAGGATGCACAAATTTCCCCGCCTAGTGCGGTGAAGTTTCAGCCGTACATGTAGCGCCACCTGGGAGCCGCCCCGTCAAATGTCGGAGGCTTAGCCGCGGCCGCCGCAATCAGCTCTGGTGCTACGGTGAGCTTGATCGCGGAGGTCAAAGGTAAGGTTTAGTAACAGTGGCGCCATCTGAGAGCAGCCGCGTTAAATGACGACTGCCCCCCCCCCCCCCCCCCCCCCCCTTTGACCATAAAGTACTTCCCACGTTGGTTCAGTTTTAAGACGCTCGGCTATTGAACGTACCTGGATTCGAACCAGACCTGTTCCAATCCGGTCCGATGTTTATATATATTTTTTACACTGCGTAAGCACTAAAGAGGTCATGGTCTGTCATTGGTCAGCCATAGGCTCCGTGGCTTTCTCCGTTGGCTGGCGAACTTACTGACCCGTCGGGAAGATTCACGCTTTGGAGGACTCAGTTTGAATTACCCGCGCGAGGCCACGTGGTTTTGACCTCACGAAGCAGGCTAGCCAATTAGAGCGGTTTTGCTGGGCTCAGACCTTCCGTATTAGTGTTTTGGTACTAAAACAAGGGTTTGGCCGTATATTCTTGCTCGTATATAGAAATGAAGTTTCCTCATCGGGCATATACTCTTGTGCTCGTGCGAAGTTAGCACGATTTCCATATCCGGTCTCATCTCACCCAAAGAATTCGATCGTTAGGGCCCTCTCGAGGACGTCGCCGAGAAATCCCTGGGACGTTCGTCCATCGAGGCGCATTCTCGACTGCGTCCACATTACGGGTATACCACAGTGGCCATGTGAATAGCTGAAGATTTTTCCTGTCGCATAGTACACCCACGATGAAGAGGTCAACGCATATACATACATCGTGCTCTGCAGCGGTGGTTGAAATAGTAACGCTATACTAAATCTCTTCGAAGTCTTTTCCGCCGTACAGAGAGCTAGATAATTATGTGGTGAGTCAGCTTTTCTCTATACCGACTAGAGGGGTTTGGGCTCCTCAATCTATCTGTCTCGCATGGCGGATCGCATCATTGCTCAGAAAACTAACCATGCCAGCGTTCGATGATTTAATCGACGCTTTAGGAAGAGCCCTTTGAGTGCACCTGACATACCTTGGCTGCTCTTGAGAGGAGCCCTCTTTTTTTCTTTAAAATTTATGGCTGTCAATCGTCCCATCTATATTGTGGCTCAAGAATTCGCCACTCTGGCTGATAATTACCAGAGCTGCGAAAGTCATAGGTGAGTCTCGGGCACAGAGCATGGCGCTGTGGATCTTAGTGTTGCGGTCGGCAACTTGTAGGTGACACATCGGCAGTACACGCAAAGTTGTACAATGTCTACACAATTTCACAGCTTTTATGGTCATTCCGTGACAGAGGAGCGCAAAGTCGCTATTTCAGATTATTTTCTTCCCACCAGTGATGTACAAAGGTCATGTCGCTGTAGCACTCAATATACATCGGGTGCTAGACGGAATGCAGATCATGCCTTTACTCCAAGGTGCCTGCGACGATTCCTCAAAGCAGTGCCGCATGTGTTTCCCGTTACCATGAGAGTCTTCTCTACGACATCCGAACCGGTCTGCATAGGGAAGAAGCGGGAAACGGAAGATCGGAATAAAGGCTCTCCCCGCGTACAGCGAGGAGGGCCAGTCTGCGTCCCGCTAGAATTGTGCGCGGCCTGCTTCCTGGGTGCCTCTACCCGCATCCTTCTCAGGGCACGTGCGTTGGTGACCCGCGCATAGCCATATTGAGGCTCGGCTCTTACAAAACCTATAACAGTGCCCTTTAAAGCACTCTTGCATAGTACTACACTTCCCTAAAGACTCTACATAGAGCACTCTAGTATTACGATGAGTTTTCATCCCTCCCCTGCATTCGCGCTCGTTCAGTTTGCGGGAAAGGTGTCACCGCCAAGTAATTGAGTCAAGAAAGCAGTACTTCGATTCTAAATAAGGTTAACGATCGTGCGTGTGGCTAACGCACACAGATCCAATTCGTTCATTCCTGATTGGACCGGTATGGCACGTGCTCGCACCTATAAGAGTAGGAAATTAATAGTTCATGCAGGGTTAGCTATAGACGAGAACAAAGACAAACCTGGAGCGGTCCCCTTGGCGTCGCCGGTCCGGAGGTCCTGAAGCATACTGCGGGCTACTGATGCGTTGCCGCCCACTTTGCTCGAATAGAAGGAAAGAAAGCTGGTCTCGGACAGCTGCTTGAGCGTGCGTGACAGCGGCGGGTTTCTTATGAGTTGGCCTTGGCGGTACAACTCCTTGGAGTGCGCGTTCCAAAAGATGGGTCTGCGTTAAGTTGCAGGATTGCCGCATATTTGCACACGGCACGTGGTGTGACATTAAGAGCATAACCTTGAGAGGTCTAAGCATTTTAACGTATACTAGCAGCATGTCACGTCAAATGATGTGCACGGTTGCGTTCATCTCTTTTCTTTTTCGCCCGTTCACTAGCAAATTCGTGTTTTTCTTGTCAGCGCTTCGCCCCTTCACGCCATTATATGACTTTAGGGAGTTTTGAAATTCTTAAGCTGGACAGGGACTGTGAGAACCACTTTAATGAAGAGCTCCGGGTTATTTCGACCAGCTGTGGCGTCTGCACTGGCATAACAAACAGGCGTCTTCAAGCTGTGGCCTATCAACCGGCCGAATCGCGGATACAAGTCCCTTGCGAGTCTGAATTGTCAGTTGAATGAACTAGTTCCAAGGTCATAGAGTTCTTTTTTTTTAATCTACTCTCTAATCCAGTCCCACAGAGGACGAAACTAGACATGGAGAATTTATTAGCGTTCTGCGCACAAATTTCTCGCGTGCACGTGCGCTTCTCATGGATACTCGAATAGCCAGAATAAAGTCAAGAATTGATTATGCGCGAGTGTGGCCTTAAGCATGCAGGCGCAACGTTTGGGGGCTCGACTAGTTTTACAGACACGCAAAAATTGACAAAGATTATCTGTTAAACCGTAGTACGAAAGCACGAGAACCTGCCGTTTCAGTCGGGCATGGAGCCATGAACCGCCGCGATGGTTTAACCATGCATGGCCTCTGGGATGAGTTATGGTGAAACGGCACGCTTGATATATGGTGCCATTCGGAAGCCGCTATGCCCTGCTTAAACCTGGTTATGACGAGTGGTTGCTCAGTGATCAAGACACTTGGCTACTTGAACGCGAGTATTCAAACCAGATCAAGCGGTTCGAATCCGCTCCAGTGTTTTGTACGTGTGAAAGCTATGCGTGTATGTATGACAAGAGGTCAAAGTCAGTGATTGTTAATAAAGGCTCCATCGCTCTTCCTGTCGGCTAGCGAACTTGAAAGACCCATGGAGGAGACTCGCATGTTGGAGCCGCTGTACCGGACTTTGAATTACTCGCGCGAGGCCACGTGACTGGGACCTCACGAAACTGTTTAGCCAGTGAGAGGTACGACACAAACAAGATCGGAGAAGATTCTTGGTCGGTGGTGGTGAGGGCATGAGTGCCTGCGCACTAAAAGAGCAAGCGAGTCCTATATACTTGTAGGTTCAATCGCCAACCAGACCTGTGTCTTCTATGGAACGACGAATGTTACACGTTGTACAGTGTCTACCTTTGGGCCAGGAGCAGATACTCACTTCAGAGAGTCCTCGGACTTAATCTGATCGCTCAAGCGCTTGATGGCGTCCGCCAGTGCCTCGTCCACGGCCACGCCCTCGGACGCCTTGTAGTGGGCCACGTCAAAGAGCTTCTCCCATTTGTACGTGGTGCCAAGTTCGGAAAGCAGCGCGTAGTATCCGTATAACGCGGCAGGAACAGCGATCGACTTCCAGCCTGCCAATGAAAAAAATAAACCCAAACAACGTTATCTCAACCCTTCAGGACTAATCCTTCATATGGGGTATATAAAACCAACAAAATTAAAATGCATGGCTGTGATTTAGCTTTTGGTTAAACCTGGAGTTATAGTAGTTTACTCTCTTTATTAATACCATGGCAGAATCACTTCACGTATGGGCACCCCTTTCCTCTCGTTGTTGACCATTCTCATTCGATATAGAAGATTTCTAGTGGTATCACAACGTCTCTACTTCGAACTCCGGGGCACGCCGTCGTCACAACGCTCAAAAGAACCTTCTGTCCTAGAAACTCGCTGTTTTCGTTCGCCTCTATCAACTACCGAGTTGTCTTCTTCTTCTTCTTCTTCTTCTTCTTCTTCTTCTTCTTCTTCTTCTTCTTCTTCTTCTTCTTCTTCTTCTTCTTCTTCTTCTTCTTCTTCTTCTTCTTCTTCTTCTTCTTCTTCTTCTTCTTCTTCTTCATTCTTCATCTTCTTTTTCTTCTTCTTTTTCTTCTTCTTCTCCTTTTTCTTTTTCTTTTCCTTTTCCTTTTCTTTTCTTTTCCTTTTTCTTTTTCTTTTTCTTCTTCTTCTTCCCACGGACAGCAACGACAAAATGGCGAGACTGTGGCCAATGTAGCCCCCCACTACAAAAAGTGACACTTAAGCTATTTCAGGATCGAATCTGACAACATTAGAAGCAACGTGACTGGAATATTGTAGCCTGCCGTGGTTGTGGTCACTTTTCTTGTTTTTGTACTTCTTTAGCAATTATAGGAGGTTGTGGATCCACCCAAGTGACTGGCTTGTTTCTCCACTATGGCAGAATAAGTGGACGTTTATTCTGCATCTATTTCAATTTCATCCGTGAAGTTCTCTAGCACGTGTGCACACAACCAAGCGCACCTGCCAACTGCCGCCGAGCCCACCTCAGCACTCTGCCATGTAACGTGACCACCGTATTTGCCAAGTCTCAACCCTCAGCGCACTTGCAAATTTGGCCACGCCATTTGGTCTGATGACATCACAAACCCCAACTACCAATCAGTGCTTATCCACATCACCTGTCACCTGCCGAAGCACCTACCAACTCGGCCATGGCACGTGGCCTTATGACGTCACACGCCCGCGGTGACCAACCAGCAGTCAGTCATGCCACCAGCCGGAGCACCTGCCTATATTAGGCCGTGGCAGGTGCTTCGGCATGGCCCACTTGGCTCGGAACGTCGCAACCCCCCCCCCCCTTTCCCGCCTCTTGCACGCGCATTCATTTTACAAACTCCGGAAAGCGAGTTGTACCTTTTCTCGCTTTCTTTCGTCTGCAGTCTGAAGAAGAAACACTGGTTTCCTCCTTCAAGGTTCCCCTCATATTCAATATAAGCGCTAGTTTACCGTGCAATTTTAAAACAAGCGTTGATAGGTAGGCAGACTCCAGAGAAGTTTCTCGTAACGCCT
Organism: Amblyomma maculatum; assembly: GCF_055883805.1. Classification (NCBI taxonomy): domain Eukaryota; kingdom Metazoa; phylum Arthropoda; class Arachnida; order Ixodida; family Ixodidae; genus Amblyomma; species Amblyomma maculatum. Next base: position 344,065,136 of record NC_139344.1, read on the forward strand.
CATATTGGATCAAAAAGGCGACACATCTAGGACACATTATTGCAAGCACTCCCCCGTGCCCTATTCCTTTCAGACTTGATATATTATCCAAAATAATAAACAGCGCTGACTCATAACTTCTTAATATCATAGAAGAGGGCAATGTCAGGACGGAAGTGCTATATTTACACTAATTTTCGTTTCTTAAACGGACGCCGTTAATGAGAGCCCACACAAGTCATCATATAAATGAAGCCCAGTGCTATTGCTGTAGCAGGAATTCTCCCACGAAGGCGGTCTAAACTACGAGCCGAGCTAAGAGGATGAAGAATGAGAGGGGACAGAAGAGAAGAAATGAGAGAAAGAACGAAAGGAAGAAGGGAGGGCAGTTGAAGAATATATGACCTTCAAGGTCCTCGTCGAATTGTTTAACAATAGCAGAGTTTATAGCTGCTTTATTTGTTTTATTTTTTTACCCTTGGCGATGCTGGCCGTGTATGAGTAAAATGCGTCGGCATGATCGTGCTACTGGCAGCACAGGTTCCAGTGGTATGCAAAAAATTACAGAGCAGTGTGCGGCGCACTGGGTACTGTTATTAGGTATGTCCTGAGGAATCTAAGTTTTGTTCCCTTTGTTGCGCAGTGCTCACTGTTAAATATTCATAGCTCACCGCTCCGCAGCGCCTTGCTGTCGGTGAAGTTTTCACGGCGGGCGGACTTGGGGGCAGTCTCCGTGGCGATAAGCACACGGGCTCGTTTTGTGAGTCTGGAAATGAACAAAAGAAGACGTAATTTCAGCTGGGCCCTTAACGTTCGCATTTAAGACGTTTAGAAAGTTTGACTCATTGTTATACCACTATACATTAAACGAAGAGACATCTGGGCAAGCTGGTACGGTGACATGATGAATAACCAGCACTAAAGACTAGGACGAAGAGCAAGAAGCAAATCCTGTAAACTCTGTAAACCCTGTAAACCCATAAAAGACTTCTAATTTATTTATCGACGGATAAGGTCGTGTAGTGATTAGCGGCCGCCTATGAGCTGCGCTTTTATTTCCCGTGAATGAAACATAAACGCAGGTAAAAACCCCTAAACGCTGATATATCTTCGCATCCTAACATAATCTTTCCTTTTTCTTTTCTCTTTTTTTTTTTTTTGCCGTAAACCATATGTTCCTAAAACTGTATGCTTCGGATTCTATTTTAACTTCACTTCTAATTCGTTTAGTGCATCTGGATTTATGTCCTTTGCTAGCATTTTCGAAACAAACTGATAATACCTCCATTACTCTGCCTGATTTGAATGAAACCGACAGCGTTGTGTAGTCAACTTTCACACATTTTCGGAAGTGAAAAGCACCGTCATTTACCTGGCGCCTTCGCGGGCTACTGTCTTCTTAACTTTGTAAAATTAATTGTTCATTTCAGGGGCACGGATCAGTCATAGGTCATGAACAACCGCATGACTCCTGGCAGCTCGTCAACTGCGGCCAACGATAGCCTCGATAGCTCTTCGCAAGTTTAATTAAAGCACATAGCATTCTCTAGAATCTCTGTTACTCTTGTCGTAATCTCTGCACTCATGCTCGCACAGACTACGCACAACAGTGTGGCACAGTTCATTGTAATTTCGGACCAAAGACCACCTGAGAAGTTTGTCCACTGTTTATCTTTACGGAGTCTGTGTCTCGACTAAAGAATGCTAAATCAAGTTCTCTAATTGCTTCCACTTGAGAGCAGAGGAACAATGTAGCAGAGATGGAATGTCACGGCCGCCAATGAAAACATCGGGTTCAAGTGGCTTGGCGGCATCGGCCAGTGCTGACGAGTGCATCAGGAACATGGGAAACCAGGAGTGGACAATCCGTGAGGAAGTAAAGAACCTCTACAGGCGCATCGCGTTATTTTGTGCAAAGCTTGTGATACCAGTACAAGGGGTATTTTACAGCGCGTACTTGACGAAGTCTTTTCTCAGACTGGCCGCGAAAATGACGAATGTCCACACACTGTACATATTTGACGTGATCTGGAATGCAATGAGCAACGGTCGCGTAGACATCGCTTCGTAAGAAACAAAGTCTCTCTCTCTCTCTCTCTCTCTTGCACTTCGCAGAAGAGTATGCGTATAAAGCAAGGGACGCCGATAAGCGGCCCCCTTGCGTACAAGGCAGTCTTCGAGGAGTTATGAATTTGTGACACATTACGATGTTATGAATGAGGTCGGCTCGGAGTTTGCTTTTCCACGAGCCTGTGTACAGTGGCCGCAATTGGCATCTGCGAATATTTCGCGCACGTGGAGGAATCGAGGGCGTTTGCTGAGGCCTTGAGAAGAAACTGAAAGTAGTGAGATTTCAGATGTGGTGATAGAAGATAACTAGGCACTATTGGTTTGGAGCACGTGCCTTACGTTCCTCAATTCGATTGCATCTGAAGTTAGGAGTGAACGCACCTCATTTATTGGGTCCCCACCAATGACAAGGGCATAAAGAGAGAGAGAGAGAGAGAGAGAGAGAGAGAGAGAGAGAGAGAGAGAGAGAGAGAGAGAGAGAGAGAGAGAGAGAGAGAGAGAGAGAGAGAGAGAAAAAAGAAAGGGTATATGCAGCCCCGAGGGCTGGGTTCTCGGGTTGCGGCCGTAGTCAGCCGTTCTATAAATATTTTTTCTTGGCTTGTTCCTTTCTGTATTAAGGGTAAATAAAGAGTCAATTTTATCCTAATTTTTCTTATTCATCAAGAAACTTATAGAAGCTACAGAGAGCTTAGCAGTATCGGTCGAGCTTCGACTACTTCCCCTCTCGCCCTATCTGTATAGGAGAACTCAACTCCATATGTGGAAGGAGAACGATAATCATAGGTCTAGCGCGGTAACGTAGCTGATTAAAAAGCATCCATGCAAAAGAGAGTTGGAAGAGATAATATTTGTAGATATGATGGGTTAGTTAGTATGGCTTCGGCTGACGCATCACAGGGCTGATGTAGGAGTACATCAGTAAAAGCCTTCTCTCTTCATTATCAGGTATGTTATCTTTGAAATGACGATACCGACCATGAAGGACATGGGAGTTTACCGCCTTCGCATACCATGGTACACAGCGTATAATTTCAGCTAGGAAGCAAACACTTCAAACGGCGTTATAAAATCCACATTTCAGTCTGTACCCGGTGCAGACGCAGAAAAAAAAATTACAAGGGTCCAACGCTGCTGAACCCAATATTGAGCGGAAACATTAGCTGCGGGTGACCGAGTGTTCTCTTTGTCTTCTTCCTCAGCCCACATATAAAGCCCCGCTTTAACCAACCCGTATGAACGTGCCTTAGTGGCCTATAGGGGTAACGTGAATGCCATGGTCCTAGCAGGCTGATCCTGACATAACCGTTACAAGTGAAACAAGAGACCCAAGTTGGCAGTTCCTGCCAGCCCATCTCTCGCGTTTGTGTCACGTGGGGTGTGATGTCACACGCTGCGCCGCGGCTGTGACCGCGCGCTACGCCGACCGCTTGAATTGGTAGCCCAGCTCTCATCCTAGTGTCACGTGGGGTGTGACGTCACAGCGTCGCGTGGGCGCGGCCGCGCCACTTGAAGGCTCGAAACCTAGAGTAGTATGGCTTTCGCAATAAAAAAAAGCCATGTCGCTTTGGCGGGCTGCAGATAAACGTGAGCAACGTTTCTCGCTATTCCTCTGACTGGGCCAAAAAAACACGAGCAAGCAGAAAAATAAAAGTGCCACATTCAAGTTTCTGCATTTCATATGCCAAGTGAAAGCTGGTATGCCTACTTTCCTGTTTAGCATTTCTAGCGGCCGTTCGTTTTAGTTTTCAAAGAACCCTCATACTTGCCGCTTTTCAAACGCGAGACAAATGTACGTTTTACGGCTTAACTATGGCCCAGAGAACGTAGGCACAAAGCTGCTTTCGTTACTTCGTTATCCGCTCCTACTCGCTTAGCGTCTTTTACTTTCTTTTATTACATGACTGTACGCCAAGTACTTTACAGTTTGCGTATATCCAATGGCTTTTGAGCCCTAACCGTGCCACCAATCATTGCGCCCAACAATGAATCGATTTAACTTATGTCAGAAGCAAGCAGTACGTTCCGGCTCGCGATCGAATCAATTGCTTCGCCGACTAGGAATAATGCACGACGAAAATAAATGGAGTCTAGAGAGAGCGGGCAGTCTCGAAAGTCGATCAGGGCGAAATAGCTTTGCTATTCAGTGAGTGAGCTTACCACCGTCTTCAAACTGCTCTTGTTTCGAAGAATGAGGATCTATTTATTATTCACGCCTGTGGGAGAAACTTCGCGTTATCAGGCGCGGTCTTGCTTGGAATGCGATCAGAAGTGGGTGTTCGGTGAGCGACCACCTCCGCAAATCGATGCTTTATGCGCGAGGCCATGTGCATTCTGGACGCTTTCACGGAGACTCCGAATCGCTCTTCCGGGCGTGTACCGTAAGCCGAGAAAATCGAGCATGTGTTCTCAATAGCCTCGCTTAACGCTTGGAACAAGAATACTAACTGTCCCATGCTTTTCTTTGAGTATTTGATTTGAGTAGAGTTTTATGCATTTTAATTGTAACCTGACACATGGCCGTTGGACAGCGGCTCTATGAAAGCGCTCGGGTGTGGCTTGCCGCGCCGCAGTTTTCAGTGTGCTGTATGGCGACTCTGAAAATTTCTTTAGTTCAGCAGCAAATTACCTACTCAGACTTATATTATTCAGAAACTTAACATCTTCGTCACGTCTGCGCCACAGACTATGGTTCAGTGACCTCGCGGCCTATATCTGTCATTAAGATATTCACAGTGGTGCGCGATAACAAAATAGCATTAAAACGAAGATGCAATCGAGAAGGCTCAATGAACAATTTGTCCAACCAGGTTTGGAAAGTCAGATGGGTACTGGAAACATGTAAGCAGTTTTTTTAACTGCAAGTAGTAAAACATGTGGTTGAAGAAATATTGAATTAGGCCGCTGAAGACATTCCTGCTCAAACTTTAGTAAATAGAGAAGATTTGTAGGGTTGCTTTTTGTTTTGTTTTTTCTATATGAGCTGAATTCACCGGCAAGGAAATAAAAAAGCAAACATTTATCATCAGCGGAAACCATTTTGCTAACAAAATTATTTCGATATGCTTTACAAGTAAGTTAGACCAACTCTAAGTCATCGTGTGCTGAAAAATGTAAATAATCGGTCAATACGAAGAGTTAAACTTTCGAAAACCCTCTTTTCGACGTAAAACTGTAAAATTGGGCCTAGTTCGTTCCCTAAACTTGATACCTATGGTAGCAATCCAAGCCCTATTTGAGAAAATATTGCTGAATATTGTCACCAAGACGGGGGTTCACGGGAAACGGTAACAGGGCAGAGACACACAGTCAAGAGTCAATAGTATACCAGCTAGAAGAAGAATACCTGGGGGTTTAAGGTAGCGCTTGAGAGACGAAGCTGAAGACTCTCGCGCGCTACCTCGAACCCCCCCGGTGGCAATATTATTATTGCCGGGTATACAACGTATAGGTATTGTGCGCAATCAGACCACTGCTGTGCTTCAACGCAATCAATTAGATAAATGTGCATAGCATGCTTGTGTCACGAGCATAGACGTGACAGACAACCTTTTCTCTCAATTCGCACTTCGGCAGCAGGGACGTAACCTAGTTAGAGTGCTCGAATTTATTCTAATTCACATTAGCATCCTAATTTGTTTATCTGCATCGAAATAATAGACGCAGGCAGTAAACAAAATGTGTAGGCCATATTACTTGTTAGGTAGTGTCCGGTCTGCGTCTGTGATTTACTCACTAGCAATGATTTTGGGAAGGCATAACTAAAAACTTCAAGAGCTACTGTAGCAAAGGCACTTTCTTGCTTCTTCGAGGACGGGGCAACTACCCTTTATTTATACTTGCCTTCCGCTTTCATGTTTTCCACCGATCTATTCATATCACAAGCGGTCGATGATAAAGTAGAACTGGGGAAGGAATAAATCAAACCACGTTCGAAACAGTGCAGACCATAAGGCTAAAACAGATTTAAAAAAAACATTTATCAGGAGAGCACTTTGCTCATTCTGATCAATTCATCAGTCTAGCTTGTTTTCGATTCGACATCGAATATGTAGGCTTTCTAAACACGCTACGTGAGAAATTTTGCTATAAGCGTAGTTTTGAATAGAACGTAACTGAATGGGCTTGTCATTGCGATAAAATTTGTCTACGTTCTGTTTTCTCGATTTGGCTCACATCGATAACAACACTATTTCTTTGTCACTGTCTCCAAAAATTCCCGTTTTGATTCTATACTGCCTCAACCACGCAACCACGGCGGGTCTCGCGCGCTCTCCCTCGAGCGCCAGAGGCCGACGCCGACGCGTTAATAATGAAAGCGTTGATGGCGACGTGCTGCAACTTCGGCCATTAAAGTACGTCTCATACATAATAAATCGCTCTTCACAACATATCAGCAATATTTTGTGTTAAAGGCCCCGTTCACCTAAAATCCGGAGTCAGCGTCCGTCCGTCCTCCGGCATTGGCGTTGTGAGCAAACAATCACGAGCACAGCGCTTGCAGGTGGTTGCTGGTGGTTGCTGGCAACTGATATGACCGAGCACTAAGTGGACGTAAAGTTCCCTGACATTACATTTGGCAGGAGCTGCCAATTTGGGGCTCTCTTACGGCACCTATCCAGTAGGAACCAAGGTAACTGCAAAATACGGAGGCAACTAATACTACGTTATCTATTTATAGGACGGTATCGATACTTTTCTTTTTTTTTAAGTATGTAGGAAAACGGTCAATGTTTTTCCTAGACCATGTCTTTAAGAAAAGGATAAAAAATTAATCAAGAAAAGGGTAAAAAATTTAACGTGCTTCAAATATCATTTCAATAGCTAACTTCTGAAGCTTATGTAAATTCCTTCCTTTGCTTTTTGGAGTTCGAAAGCGGGTCAGAGACTCCAACGGCCACGGTGCCCCAGACCAAGCATTGTAGAAAAAAAGTACGTACCTGTGATAGTGTAATGCCACGAATCCTCCACCGATACCAGACGAGTGGGGATGCACAACGCCCATGCAAAGCATGGTAGCCACGGCCGCATCCGCCATGGTTCCGTTTTTTGAGTACACCTCTCTGCGAAGAATGAGTACCAAACGTTTGACGGTGCAATGCGAATGCCACATGCATATAACTATTTCATGTAGGCAAAATTTATAGCCGCTCTAAGCTCTCGAAAAAGTAACCTGTATTGGAGGAATCCGTAAAATTGTTTAAAAATTCTTATCACGAATTCTCTTAAGTAGTCCACAAACCCGAACACTTGTGCAATAGCGCTTGTTTGTGATAGAGTTGTAAAGAAAACTCTCTTATTACAAACAAGGGTAGAAGTTCGATCAAAGTATCTATGAGACATATGGCACTGCGCCTCAGATAAAGAGAACAACCCTTACAGCACCCCTCGAACTTATAATGAGCAAGGAAGCATAGTATACTCGCCCCTGCAATCTAATAACGGAGGCTTTCCGCCATCACGGAGACCGAAGAGCGTGTCCGCTCTCCCCAAAGAAAGTGTCAGCTACTTAGCCAAATCCATTTTTTTTTCGACCGTGAAGTAGACGGACGCTGCAGGTATTGTGGGGTATTGACAGTTTTTACATGGTTTGCGAGTGTTAACGAAACCCAAACATTACCCCCATTCCAAGCCTATATACAAAAGAGGCCTGGGTGCCAGTCCTGTTAAACTGCCCGGAATTTTAAACTCTGGCCCAACGGGTAAAGGCAGCGGCTTCGACCAATTACATCCTGGGCTAGGCATGCCACCTAGTTCCGTGGGGCTCTAGACTGCCCTCTAATCTTTGTGTCAATAACTGCCCCCCCCCCCCCCCTCTTTCTCGAAAAAGAAAAGAAATAACATTAAGAGAACACTGAAGTTATAGTTAACTGCCAGCCAAACGCGCCCTGTCAGGCCGTAAAAGGTCAGTCGCTGCCGTCTGTGTACAACGCTCCAAAGAAGGCGAGAGTGGTACGTACGATAAAGAGACAGCGCTGAATGTAAAACTATTACGTAGGGTCGTTAATGAGAGCGATTTGGGAAGTTTGAGTACAAATCACGAGATATGTCTTGCTTCTCAAGTCACCCCAGTTAAAGGCAAGATGCTTAATCGCTATTCGTATTATAGCACCCCTAAGCGGTCCTGCGGCAGAAAGGGCATCATCCAGGAGCACATTACCGCTTTGGAGAGCTTGGAAGGCGGCTCCACAGGGTCTGCTTCGTACAAGCAGGCGTGCACGACTGACATATTAAAGAAATCACAGCCACTTTTGTTCGTTTATTTTTTTTTTTTTTTTTCGGTGCAAGAGGGGCAGTCCACTTAATGTGAACTTCGGATACAACCAACAAAACACACTCGTTACCAGCAGGTTCGTTTTAAGTGAACTCGACTGCATATCTGCCTGCGTAGAACCTGCTCAATATTCGAAGATGCTGTTAGAGCCACCTTTCCGCTTTATGTCTAAGGCGAAACAGACTAACCAAGGACTTATATTTATGTGTGAATACGACAGCAAATAGGGAGACCAGCGCCATGATAATTATACAGCCAGAAAAATACTGACCTGTCCAATGTTGCGGTTGCTTATGTCAGTTAAGCTGCCTTACACTGCGATAACGAGCTGCTCCGCAGAGCTGAAACTTAGCCCACGCCATCTTGTTTGGCATGGTCTTCTTTAGCGTTAACACGTTGGTTCATTACAAGACAAATACATCGGCCACTAGCGTTTAGTTCAGCTTACTGGGGCCGTTACATTTCTGGAAACATTTTTTTTTTTATCTCATTCGTCCACCTGATTGTATACGTCACCAACTGATACGTTTACCCTGTCTTAGAGCCTACTTTGTTACGGTGCCATGAGTCAGCTTCTCTTCTCGGTAACTGCCCTAATTCGCCGCGCACGAATATTAAGCGAGTGTAGTGGCACGCCACCTGGGTATGTGCTTGCAGGCTGGTACGTCGGTGACGATGGCCCAGCGGCTGTAGTTGCCCATGATGGAAGGAGAGGGAACGATCTCTGTCACGCCGCTGCCGGCAAAGTAGAACACGAAGAGGACGAGCGTCACCAGGCCCACCAAGGTTGCTAACACTGAACCGGTGCCGTACAGCAACTGGCGCCTGGCGCGAATGGCTCTGCATGGCGCGAGAGGGTGCAAGAGCTGCCTAAATAACGCGAACGCAGTTTCTGCAGCACTTGAAGAGTCTTCACCAAAGACACTGCAATCTCACAACGCTGAGCATGTCTCGCAACGCGTAACTGCTATTGAGGTATCTGGATGAATCCAGGCAAGTAGCATCGCGGAATGGGTATGGCATAATATATGGGATTAACGTCCCAAAGTGACCCCGACTGTGAGAGACGCCGTAGTGGAGGGCTCCAGAAATTTCGGCCACCTGCGTTTCTTTACCGTGCACTGAAATCGCACAACACACGGGGCGCTTTGCTTTTAACCTCCATCGAAAAGCGACCGCCGTGGCCGCGAGCTGTCTGTTAAATGTGTAAATGCTCCGATGTACTGCGGTTTATTCTAAGCCTCGTACCAGTCTCCAGTAAGTGAGCTTAAAAAAATGGACGCGTGGCGCTCCATGCAATTTTATGTCATAGTCCATCATACACTGCGCGGTTGCAGACAGGGTATGCCGCAGCTGGAGGTCAGTAGCGCTGCGGACTCAAAAGATGCGACTTACTCAGCTATCACCTTGGACGAATCATCGCCATCGTCCATCGAGTCATGTTCATGATCAGCTCGCATGGTGTCGAAGCAGGCCTAGCGAAGCGATGACTCTTTTGCGCTTGATTCCTTGCCAAATGCGTTCTTGGTGGCAGTTTTCACAAAGGCGCAAGCAAGGTGGGGGACGCCCTGTCTTTTTTTCCAAATTACTCCCTTGCAAAGAAAGAATTTTCGGACCGCTTCATGAAAATCTTTAGCGTACCGTCGGTGTCGACAATCCCCGAAGCGCTGTTCGTCTTCTTCTTCCTCTTCCTTGATATTTGGCACATACCCACGAAGGGGGATTGGCCAGGGTTCAGTGTGGACTGCCAAATGTCCGACACAAACTGAATTAGTGTAATAAAGTAATTGACAATTAAACAAAAACATAAGATTTAAGATCACAAAAGTTATTGAATGAAAAAATATGAAGCTGTTCTTCTTCTACTATTATTGCTTCTTTTCTTCTTCTTCTTGATTTCGATACGACAGCGAAGAAGTTCGAGGACACTTTTTTAATGAAATCTCAACTTTTTCGTTGCCTGGATATACAAGTGCGTTTTCAGCAAGTTCCGGGACATTGCCGCGTCACTTCCAATACAGCGGCCGATTTCTGAGCGTGTTTAGCTCTCAGTGGGCTTGTTTCAACTTTCGTACCTAACACTATTCTGCCGATTATGACCCTTTTTGAATGATTTCAAATTATTACTTCCTGAATCATGAGCGCCTCCGTGCGACTGCGGGCTCCGAACATTTAAAATTTCCTCGCAATATGCGACCTTGTAGGTTGAAGCAATGCGAGGTCTCCATGAAGCTCTTGAGCTCCATAGTTGTTTGCCTCAATCTCTATTTACGTCGTTCTGAATTCCCGCCGTCGAATCTTTGTGCCTCGTGAGATGACAAAAAATAAAACAAAAAATGAAACACTTAAAACCGCCCCGTACGAACCGGCCTACGGGTCCTATAGGAGTAGCATGCCTGACACAAAATACAAAGGCCCTGGAAAGATCGACTTCCCTTACTCTCCCTTGTAAATTGAGAAGCTAGTTTGGAGACTTCTTAGAAATCGGCCATGGGACGTGGTCACGTGACATCGCAGAACCCTGCGACCATTCACTGCTCGACAATGCCGGCTGCCAACTCACAGGGCCAGGACAGCGATTGTTTTTTACCCAGAACGGCGACAGCGGCGACGCCGGATTTTCTGGCGAATGGGGCAATTTGTGCTCAGTCGGTACAGGGCCATATTCTGGCTACATAACCAACCGTGTGATTGACTGATTCGTTCATTTATTCCTTCCTTCATTTTTGCATTGACTGCATTGACTGATTGTTTTTATGTTGTGTGCGTGTGCGTGCATGCGTGTGTGTGTGTGAGAGAGAGAGAGACAAAGACGAGCGCTGTGCGCTAAAAGCTTCATCATGTTAAAGAGCCCCGCATTAATTTCGACTACGTGGTACGAGGCAATACTTAGCTGGCGCCATAATTCTATTATGAGGAGAGAATGAGGAAAGAAAGAAGAGAGATAAAAGTCACTTTACTCTTTCCGAGTGACTTGATCAATCGGACGCTTTCACATTTTGTCAAGATGGACACACCTTCGTCGCGGCTAGGCGACCTTGGGATCAGCATTAAGCTGTGCGCCGTACGAGCGCGCCACCGCAGTTGTTTCTTGCTCAATGTCGCGTTCAATTCAGCATAGTAGGTACCAGAACGCGAAACGAGCGTCCGGCTACAGTAACGAACCGCTCACATAACTGGGCCCGTATTTCGCGTTTGCGTCGTTGTCGAAGTGATCTCACGTGACCTCGAGTCCTCTGATTGGTCGAAACTCCGGAACCGGGTTTGGCCACTACGGAACCGGATGAGGGGGCGACATCATTTTCCAGCGTTTCCACCAATCAGGGGGTTCGAGGTCGGGGAGATAGCGACACTCACGATAACGACGCAAACTCGCTCGGGCTTGACTTGAAAGAACGCACCAAAACAACTTCGCTACAGGCACAGTCCCTACCTCCTCGCTCCATCTCTTCTCCTTCACTGGTAGGCTCGTGCACGGCACGGGACATTACAGCATGCTCATCCACCGAGACAACGGCGTTGCGGCTTTTTGAGGATTCGCACCCCGCTGCCCCCTGCTCCCGCCGACCGTGATCCGGTTCACGCTCCCTCCCTCGATCGAGGCTCGCCACCACTCCTCGCCGGCTTCTTCGGCGAGCCGTCATTTGCTGGGAGTCTACTTCTGGGCGAACGCCGAGACCCCGTGTTGCGCCGCCGCTCTCGAAATTGAATCGTGCTCGAGCCGACCTCGTGATCTCACGCCTTCCCAGCACGACCTGGAAGTTCCTGTCCAGTCCAAGTTCCGGTCGCCTGCCCTCCCACCGTGGGCCCCGACGGACGAAATCTAGTATGGACATAACATCCACCTGTGGATATCCGCTGCTGAAGCCGAGTCTGCACGCAGCTAGTTGTTAACGCACCATCCAGGCTTCCCAGCTGCTGGCCCCACTCCTGGGGCAGAGCGTGACCGCATTCCGACAAACAGAGAATCAAATAGTGCACGTTTTGTTCCACAGTAGAAAGCTCGACGATGTACAGCCTGATAAAGTATAGAAGTTTCCGGTGTGAGCTACAGTATGCATGTTTCGTGAAGCGAAGAACAAAAGGTCGTAAGCCACTGAATACTCCCCCTCCTCTTCCACAAATCGAGGGGGGGGGGGGGGGGGGAAAGAAAAAAAAAAAAAGAAAGGAACTCTTTGGGCTGTTGCATCTATTGTCACCTATTATAGGAAGTTAGCAGTGACTCATTACCGTTCCTCTGGTTGATAGTATATGAAATTAAAGAAAATTGAAAGGGTGGGGACCTGCCTGCTTTCTGAGACCTATCCGATTACGTGAGCATATCATAGGGGACGTAAACGATCTAAAGCAGCATATTCGCAGTAATAGAAGACACCGTAGTGAAAAGTTGCGGATTGATTAGGGTCATTTGAGCTTACGTATAACATGCACAACGAACGGCACATCGGTATGTTTGCATTTCGCCTTCATCAAAATAATGCCGGGCTGAACGATGTCGTCACACGACTAACCTTTGCAACTCGTCCAGTTTGAATCTCCGCTTTATTCGCAGTCATGTTGCGATCCCACCAAAATCCAGTGCATGTAAAATTTCGATGACAGAGAACTCTTGGTAATGCCATCCAGCGAATGCGCGCAGCGGCTAATTTGAGAAAGTCGTGGAACCTAGCGCCATCTGGCTCGCTAATTATCTCCGCACCAGCAGTGGGAGGCTGCACGGTACTCTGTAACCACGGGAATTGATCGCATGGCTGGTTTGAACCGGTTTGAACTCGCGATTATCGCCGTGCATCTGGTGCGCTGCGTGCGCTAGCAGCATGGTCATCATAGCATGTGAGCTTCTGCCATTTGAACAAGCCGCTTATCGACAGCCGTGTCCCCACTGCCCAGAGTGAGTTACGCTAGCACTTTTAAAAAACCCAGTTGCAGATTCCGCCTATGTTTGTTTGTCCGGTACTTCTCCTTGACTTTTAAATAAAATAGAGAGCGAAATCAGATTATCCACTTTAAATATACTCTAGAATAGATACTGGATGCTACATACTCTGTATAACTAAACAGATTAGCTACGCTGTCGCTTACTTCAGAACTATAAACAGTGCGCTGCGGGAACTCAACTCTGCCACCTAGTTGGAAATTTAATATTTGTGAGAACTGGCAAGGAAACAATTAGCCGGGCTGATAATTCTTGTGTGAAAATTGTGTTTATAAACGTGTTTGCAGGGTACAGGGACTCCTCTGTTTTCTGCGGGGATATCTTACAAAGAAGTTTAAAAGAAGAACTACTCATTACACCTTACGGCCTAAAACATGTTGCTGTTAGCCGCTTGGTTCGCGATAAACGACCGAGCATAATCATCACTGTTATAGATACGCGTGTGACAGATAATGTCCTTGCCTAGGCGCTCTCGATGTAGCCCAGTTATCTGACACGCCATGCAAAGCTTCGACAGAGCGTACAATCTGATCCCTGTAAGCTTATGCAGGTGGCGTGAATACACCCCACGAAAGCGGCTTAAAAGTATTTGCAGTTCTCTTTGAGATATGTGTTACGGCTCGGCGATCGACTCAGCAAACTTCACTGCAGGCTGTCTATTCGCAACTTTCACGAACAGTGTCGCCGCCACGCGGCCGCTTCCGGTACCGCCCTTGGGGGGATACTCGGAGAACGGCTCGTGCTTCTCCAGCTTGGTGCTGCGTCTCCCGCGGAACTTCTTGCGTGGAGCTCGGTCGAGCAGCGTTTGTAGTGTGTAACTGCTTTTTGAGTTGGCTTTGGCTCGCAGCCATGATAACAGATTAATAATATAGCTTCTATTTTGGTCTGTGGGGCACGCAGTACGATGGAAAAGCATAAAAGCAGTCGACTCTTCTATACATCGGTGGGTTCTGACTGTGCGGTCAAAGGCGGGATAAGCTTGCACATGTTACCACCAGATTAAATGCCCAGGAAGGAGAGGATAATTAAGTTAATTAATATCTCCGTAAGATCAAGATAGTTACTTCACCGTGAAAAGCATCGTGCTAATCCTGCTCGACGAAGAAACACCCCCTTAATGAGAGTACGAGGGGCGTAACTGTCTTATTTGTGATGTTATGCATGGGTCTCGTTTTTCCTTGCCGCTCTAAACTGAGCAGAACCAAATTTCGCAAAAAAAAAAAAAAAAAAAAAAAATAGACCGCGACTAAAGCTATGACGGTTTTCAGTGCGCATTTCTGATAGGAGATGCCATACGTGGTAGTACCATTTTTTATTGCCGACCAATTCATGGCCCGCACATCTTTGAGAAATTAAGAACGTTTGTTTCCTACCCGGTTGAATGAATGCAGTGTTTTCAATCAGCAACTGTCAGATGGACGTTAGATTAGGAGCTTGTATTTAACGTTACGGAGCATACACTCGCAGTCCATATGCGGCTTGTTCTCGAAGCCGGAACTCTAGCTGTCTTGCTTGCAAGTAACTGTTCTCGAAAAAACGTTTGTGTCAGCACTGGGTCATCACTTGCGAAAGTCAATCCCTATCAGATGTACTGCAAAAAAAAAATTATATAAATAAAAAAAAACAGGTTGGTTAAAGTGATCACAGTAGACCATCATTATTACTTTGTAGGGACGTTTTCTTGTGCCCAAACTAGGTATAGTAGGTACTTCTATGCATATTTCGAAGTGAAGGGAAAAATTAGGCAACGTAGAATGCGGGGTTGGCCGCTCGGCATGCCTGTGCTATGCGCGTGAATGCACAGCGCAACATCTTGAAATACTGCAGTTCGCGAGTGCCAGTGATCCATGGAAAAAAGTTGAAACTTTTATCTATATTCATGCTTATTCTGTCTGCGTTGAACATTTCTCCGTAGCATTAGAGTCTCCTGGGAACCTGTCGTGCTTACCGCACAACACAGTCAGCAGGATGTTTCACATACCTGACTAGCTACGCTCGAGGGATCTTTTGTATCGCACCCCTGCTACGCATGCTCACAAAGGGCTTGTACGCTGACTGACAATACCGTGCATATCTTCGCACCACAGAAACCTCGCGCGAGTATTTTAATGGAGCTTCAGAAAACGTAGCCCAGCACAACGCACTTGAAGCGTGACAGCCGATCCCCTCAAGGGCAGCCATATTGGATTTCCAGTGGCGCCGCCTATAGCCCG
The DNA here is from genome assembly GCF_055883805.1 of Amblyomma maculatum. NCBI lineage: Eukaryota > Metazoa > Arthropoda > Arachnida > Ixodida > Ixodidae > Amblyomma > Amblyomma maculatum. The sequence goes on from NC_139344.1 coordinate 344,080,605, forward strand.
TGAAAGTTGCGAATAGACAATGACCATATGGTCATAGCACTGGGCCTCCGCAGTATTTGTAAAATGTGTGTGGCGATTAAGCACGCCGACGTAGCCGACGTAAACATGTGGCAACGGACGGGAAAGTTTTCATAACAATTTGGCGATCCCCAGTGTGTAGAAAGTGTAAACAAATTAGTCACGATAAAAAGGTTTTAGCTCATCGCCTCAGCCAAAACATGGCTAGTGAGTTTTAATCATGTACCCGCTATGATAACTGGCAATCACGAAAAAGAAAGATATCTGTGGAGCAATCAGCTAGTGATCTGTTTTTGAACACGTACAACGATATTTAGATTCCAGCTTTTGCTTGTACTCCTTAAATTTTTTGTTTAAATATTCACGTCACTCAATTCACTTGCCATTTATGCTTTGCCGTTTGTTGATTTTTAGGTTGCATTTTGGGACGTTTTTAAGCGACGATTAGCGCTTAAGTCAGCCAAAGAATATTATTAAGTTTCTTTTTTCTTCTTTCTTCAAGTAATTTAAAATTTTGGAATTTTATGCGTGATCCTTTTAGTTTACATTCTGAGGTGTTTTGGGGAAAAAAAAAAACTTTAAAAAGTCGCGATGCACATTAATGCACTGTACGGTTTATACTGTTTCGGAACAGCGCGTTATACGCCGTGCACCACAGCACTGGTTTTGTAGCGTAAAGCTACGCAGGTCAGAGCCGAGTTTCGCGTGCCGTTATGCGCATGCGCGAGAGATGCGTCTAACTGCGAAGAAGAAGAAGAAGAAGAAGAAAGCCCAGTCACCCGCAGCTAATGCTTTCGCTACATTGTCGGCTCAGCAGCGTTGAACCCTTCTAATTTTTTTTTTTAAACTGTAAGTCTCGCTCTATGCCGCCGCGATGTGTGTCTGTGGTCTTCTTCGCCAAATTGCATCCATGCCCAACGAATCCAAAACACACCGCTACCTCATTGGCTTCTCATCGTGCGTTAAGCGACACCGAAACATTGTAGCACGCTACTGTTAATGTCTTCAATCACTGATTCCGCCTATATTTGCATAAAACATGCATGCTTGACCTTGAAATCAATCCTCAAACCGAAAGCGTAGTGAAATAGGGCGTACTGGCGCACTCAATTCGCATTTGGTTTAAACACCTTAATCGTCCATAATTTTTTTTTCTATCAATAAACGACTTTCAATCGCTCAATGCAGTCCAACCCGCTCTTTTTCCAATCGGACTTGCGTTATTTCCAACTGCGTGCAATTCCAACAAAATACCCTCCAGGTACAAACGTGGGGACAGTTTGGTTCCGTCCGGGGGACATTGAAGGTGAGCCAAGGTCAAATTGGGACTAGCCTGTCTAGCGACAAGTCTCGCCCAGTGTGTTATGCTATAGCTATATGGTAAGCTGGTGCATGGCCGCGTGACTAACTGACAACTTGACCATAACTAATGACATTTAGCATTTACCTTTGAACCTGAAGGCCATTGATTTTAAATGAAGTCAGAGACCACGTGATAGGCTCGTGAGTACGTCTGCTGAACACGTGGGAATAGCGAAACCAACTAAAAATTTTGTGTTGTTCTTCAAACGTGGTTTAACCGCATTTAACAACTGCTAACCTTTATCTTTATTTTTGTTTGACATATGAGGCGGCTGATTAATTGTTTTAAATGTAAGGTGGAAAAACCGCTTGACGACGATCGTATACCTTGTACTGTGCCTTAGCCCCACCGCGAAGGCGAGTGCGGTCAACCCATAATCCGCACCCTTGGGTTCAGTTGACTCGACGATGATCAGCACGACACTCTCTGGATGTCCAGCAACGCGGAAGTTCGCAGTCGCTCCGGTCCGTTGAAATCGTGCAAACAGAACGGACCTCCGCTTGGCTCTAGCGGGACTTCTAAGGTGCGACGAAGTCATAGAGCGCCAACTCTCCCACCGCGCTTTCTCATTTTTGCTCGTACGCCGCCGAAAGCGGAAGGACTTGTAAGGATTCTATGACCTCACAGGTTGGCTTCTTCGAGCTCTGAGAGGGAGAGGGCGGGGAGTTCAGGAAGTACCGTTGCGAAAGAGAGAGAAATCTCTCTTGATGTGACGAGAAACCGCCTGCGAAAGAATATGCACACCTTTTCGAAAATATTTGAAAGAAGGCCTCTTTTCTTTTATCTATTTCAAAAAGTTTAGAGCTTGCCCCCCTTTTTTTTTTTTTCGAACCGAATGATGACGAAATTTTTGCGATACAATTTTACGGTCGCTTACTTTTTGTGAAGGGTTGCGTGCAATTGCATTCTCAATGACATGCTGGCAATCTCGTCCATGAACGGTGCATTATTGAAGTGTCGTTCTGTCCTCGTAAACATTTATACGCAACAGCCGTCATCACAGCAATATTGTCGATGCAGGCGAGAGTGAACGTTACAGGACAGAAGCAGCATTTCCCTGACACGTTAGGCTGCCGTTATATAGCATTCGACGTTCGATCATCGTGTGCTGATAACCTCTATCGGACTGGTGCTCTAGTTGTGCGCCGCGCATAGGCCCACATGATATTTTACTTTTACTGTTTTATATGTCTTCCCGAGTTTCATCCGTGGAATGTTTCATCTGCGTTCTTTCTTATTACACGGTAATGCCTAGCCAAAAACCAAATAATATTCGAAGAGCAACCGCGCTGCTTCAGTTCCCAACACCATGTTTGCTTCGTTGTGCTTTATTGCTTCCTCGAGTAATGTGTTTATTAGTTAACTATACGCAGAGTCAAAACATGCAGTGCTGGCCATTATTGGAAACGGCTTAAGTAAAAAAAGACAACTTACAATTCGTCATAAAAAAATATATATATATATATATATATATATATATATATATATTGTCACGGGGTCGTGACAATGCTGTCGGCAACCAACAAAGAGACAAATACCCGTTATGCTCTTAAGCTCTCAATTTAATCTCGGCGAGTTAACACGTAGATTAAGACGCAAGGGTGACAAGGCATCTTGGAACAATGTGGAAAAATGCATTAATGGCGGCACAATCCTTCGAGACAGACCTCGACGCATCGTGAGCGACGAGAGTAACGATGAAGCCGTGCCAGCAGCTTTGAGCATGTACAAACACACAGAACAAAACCTTCGTGGCATTCGCCTAGATAATTCTGCTAGTTATAAGCAAACTGATAAGGCCGTATGCCTGCGACAGTTGGCAGCAACAAATAAACATTAAAATCGTTCGATGCAATATGCATGCTTAAGAACATTTTTCCCGCGTTCCGTAAATATTTCAGGATTTCATCAATTGTCATGCGCGACGGGGGATCGAATCCCGGCCTCGGCGGCCGCTTTTCGATGGAGCCGAAAAGCAAGGCGTCCGTGTGCTGTGCGATGTCAGTGCACGTTAAAGAACCCCAGGTGGGCGAAATTTCCGGAGTCCTCCACTACGGCGTCTCTCATAGCCTGAGTCGCTTTGGGACGTTAAACCACACAAACCAAACCAAACCAAATACGTGGCGCATACTCGTCTTATAAGAAGCGCGAAGCATGAATGTTTCCAAAATAAAAGTGCTAATAAGGCTTCATAGCGAATACAGTCGCTCACACCAGACAAAGGCGAGCACTTCAGGGACCCTCTGCGTCGCTTGAGACTTCCAAAAAGTCAGCACGAAATGAAAGCAGGAGGTTTAATTTAGGATTCATTGCTTACTACTGGGTAGACATGTTGCATTTCATGGCAGACAATTGTGCCGGCATAGCTGCCAGTTTATCTATATTCGAATTAGAAACCGCATACGTCCCCAACGCCAATCACCTCAACATACCGATGATCGTGGCCAGAGTGGCGGTTAAGACACGAATTAGGTTTTGGTTTTGAGGGTTTAGCGTCCGAAAGCGACTTAGGCTATGAGAAACGCCGTAGTGGAGGACTCCGAAAATTTTGACCACCTGGGGTTCTTTAACGTGCACTGACATCGCACAGCACAGGGGCACCTATAGTTTTCCGCCTCCATCGAAAAGCGCGACCGCCGCGGCTACGATTCGATCCCGCATCCTTGGATACAGTAGTCGAGTGCCAGCTTTACCACCACGGCGGGGTAAGACACGCATTAGTGGTTCATGCAGGTGGGTTTATATCTGAGCCGTTAGCACTATGCGTAGACGGTACGTAAGGTTTAACACTCCGAAGATATGCACCATCGTCTGTGAAAAACGCTAACAGGAGGGCTACCGGAATACTTCGTCGACCACGTATACTTGCTCTCTGATGTGCGTTACCATCGCACAGCATATGATCGTTCTCGCATTTTGCTCAGAGATCAAAATGGGGCGAACAACGACCTCGAGCTCTGTCAGTGGGATGCCTTCCCGCTGATTCACTGCTGCGAGCGTTGACTGCAAAATGGAATCTCGTAGATGCTCGTCATCGTCATCGCGAGAGATGACGCGTCGACTGCCCTTATGCACTGCAGCCTGAACCTCGCCATCCAATATGGCTCCATCAGAGCGCACGTGCCCGGCAGCTCGATTTCCCGAGTGGCCATGGTACTTGTATCCAGCTGTATTTCGTTTCTCAACTCCGGAGTGGGAATCTGCACAAGACACCTGTGCAGACAGGCATAAAAAGAAGAAAAAAGAAGTTCGGATAAAAAGAAAAGTGTTTCTTAGATGCAGCTTGAGTCACCTACTACGACCTGAAGTGCAAGTAGCTACGCGTTTGTGTGTCCGCCCTTTCGCTATGCGTGTCTCTTTGTGTTCTTTTAACGCGTCAACGCGACAACCTACATTAACGGCCCTGTCCTCCGGAAAATCTAGCCTCGTCGTTGGCGACATTGTGGGCGAAAGATAACAGGCATATCAATGGCAATTGGAGCACTTGGCAGGTGACAATGTCCGGGCGCTGATTGATTGGTTATTCGTTCTCTGTCTTAGCTACGTCACGAGGCCATGTGACATGGCTGAATTGGCAAGAGCTCCCAGCTTCGGCAGCACCTTTGAGGTGGCACAGAAGGGCGAGAATTGAATCCGGGACCTGTGGATACCTGTACAGACGCTACCTATGTAGGCCACGCAGGAACGTTCTTACACAGCTTTGTTAAAGCGGCACTTTATTTCTATGCCTAGTAGTCTTTCCCGTAACCTAGTAGCTCACGAGGGCATTGTAATATTGCGTGCGATAATGAGGCACAAATTAAGGTAATAGTAATTAAGCTGGTAGCGAAGTGACGTATACGCAAAGAGGATCCGTAAGGGGGCGACTAATGAGGCAAGAAGAAATGACGTCATGACGGCTGAAGCAACTCCAGAGGAAGAGTTCGAGCACGCCAGCACGCAAGGCACATGCACATATTGTGTTTTCTACGCAACGAGCTGGGAATACTTAAAATCAAACCCCTCGTTGACCGAAACAGTATTTCAGGCGTCAAGTTTATTGCTTCCGCTCCAACATTGAGCAGCCCTTAAGGCGCACACGCCGCGCTCCTTCAAGGCTCTCTACTGGATAGTCAACGAGCCATAGGTGCCCATTATTTTATGATTTATTCACTGCTTGATATGACAACGTTCGATACAATTTCGGTTTGGAAGTACTTCACGCACTGAAAGGGCTGTATCGCGAGGTATGCTCCGTGGAAGGGTGCTTTCCCCCGTACTATACTTCAACGTTGTAATGACTTATATTCCGGAGATCTTGCAGAAAAATCACAGCCAGCTGCATCTATCTGTATTTGCAAAATACATTTGTATTTGGTTGAGTGGCTTCCAACAGAACGACTAGCCTTGACAGCTCACCGAGCAATTACTTCGATACAAAATTGGCTTCAGCGGGAAAGTCTTATTTTCTTTCCTGTTTTGAGGCATAGGCAGACATTATGCTCGGTTGCCAGTAGACCTTGGCAGCTCCCGCATACAACAGTTCGGTCATATTTAGTCATTTTAGCGAATTTAGTCTCTCGCTTCCAGTGGCGACGAGCAGTGGACTTGCTTGGTGCCTCTTTATTGCCGCGCATTAATGGGATCCGCAGAACGGTAGGTCCGTAACGGTGAAATCATCCCTCCTCAATGATCAGGCTCCACAAAGTGCCGGTGGTGAGCCGCATAATGCACCAATTATCTTTAGTTTCCATTTCCTTATCTGAGTATGATCCTTTAGAAGCTCTGCGCAGAAAGGGCCTTAGGAAAGACTTAGGAGTGCCGCAAGCAGCTGCGAATAATCAAGTTATTTATGAGTAATTACCGAAACATCTATGCCTTTTCGCTTTGTAGAGGTTCCTGTTGCAACTTTGTCGTCTTACAGAGACGCTAACCAGGCTATCTCAACTGAAAATGTCTGACAGTCCCGGGCTTGCTTTGCTGTTAGCGCTCTGAGTGTCCTATATAGGTGTGTACTTTGAGGGAGGGAGACAGCGGTTAAAACTACCCCCGGTGGTTTGAGAGTCGCGACTGTACTTTGGCCATTCCTGGTATTAGCGCTATAGCCACGGAGGAAGAAACGTGATATAGCTTTTTTCTTTTCTGAAAAAGACTCTGACGACCGTCTCCAGGTTTCCACCGGCGGTTCCATGGAAAAGCTCACTGGAGGCAGCTTAGTAGCCTTCCATATTCCATCTTTGAAAACAGCCTTATCTTCCCGTCATACCTGGATCGTGTCCTCCACTACATAGCTTAGCGCGTTGCTACTGCGGCGTATTTACGGGAGGTCACATTGTGCCATTGGCTTCCGGCCCAACTTACGGAAGTTGTACCAGTGTTTGCGGACATAAGAAAACATATGTCACGTTACTAGTAGGACGATTAACCAAGCTATACTATTTAGCTTTAAAAATTACAGATAGGCACCTAACTGCAATTTTAGATTTGTACTTTACCATTAATAATACCGCAGTCCGTCATTGGAACTCCGAAAGCGCGATCATGCTGGGTCAACAAATTTCTCCCGTTTTTCCACAGCTTTGCGATTTTCGAACTTGGCGAGATTTGTGCAAAATTAGATGACTGATGGCGTAAGGTTTTTGTTCGAGAAGCTCTAAAAAAAAACAAAAAAACTAATATATCTGTTACTGGCGACCATCAGCAAATCTCTTGCTGTAACATACCGCTGCATCTATGGTATTTCAAAAGTTAATTATTAGAATTTAGTAAACTAGCTGCACAATTAACGTCATTCATGTGATTCCTGGTCTCCATAAAAGTAATATTTCTGCTGAAGAAAATCTTCGTTTAGGAGTTGGAAGTGGGCATCTCTGAAACACCTGTTATTATCTCATAACGCATTTCTTTCCCTTTAATGCCGCACCCAGAGTTACCCTGCACCAGCGGTTCCCGAATATAGTGTAAACGCTACACATTACAACACCTTTGGGGCGCATAGCCAGCTTTTCTTTCATCTTTCCATTTCCTTCTCTCATTTTTTTTTTCCACTTTCCCGAGCGGCTAGTCCATTGGGAGAAAATTCGGCGTTGTTTGGTGGCAGCCTTAACTGTGATCATTATAGTTAACGAAATATATTTTTTGTATTTCTTATTTGTGACGTGTCTCTCTGCAGGTGTGTGTGAAGTGTGAAAGGCTTTTATAAAGCCCGATATTTTCGGAATGTGTTTTTTGCTGCTTCTTCGTGTAGTCACGGTGCAGTCAAGCACCTTTAGGTTCTCTCATGGTTAAATCTTCAGCACGTATGTTACCAAATTCATGTAGAGGATCACACATTCTATTTTTTTTTTATTTTTTTTTTTTTTCATATCAAGGCTCGAAGTCAAATGTTGCATTTCGGAAACAAACTGACTTCTGGACTAAATGCATTGAACACAGCAACAGTTATTTCGGCTTTTTGTTGGGTTCTGCTCTGGGGTTTTTAGACACGTATCGAAATCCAAATCTGCTCTCTGCTGTGACGTTGACCGCTTGTTCAAATCGAAGAAAACCTGATGATGTTAGTATTCTGGTTTAAAAAGACTGCCTAATGTTTGCTGGCGACGTTTTCGTGGAGGGCTTCCAGTATGCACACAACGTGTGTTCAAACCCTTATGTGATATTCTGAAGAGCGTCGCAGAACTTAGTGAAATGCCTTTTTGCCAACCTGCGACATCTGGCACGAGGAGTCACTGGCTGCCTATAGGTGTTAGCAAACAATTTCACGTTGACATCTGCAGTGTTGATGGTTGGTCAGGTGTCCCCCCTCTGATCCGCACGCACGCACGCACGCACGCACGCACGCACGCACGCACGCACGCACGCACGCACGCACACACACACACACACACACACACACACACACACACACACACACACACACACACACACACACACACACACACACACACACACACACACACACACACACACACACACACACACACACACACTCGTTATGCTCACCAGCACCTCCTTACATTATAACTCAGATCCTAGCTACTGGCAGCTCCTAAGTGCGTCCATAACCTCCTAATCGCTTGCCTGTGAAGCAATGACATGCGTCCCAGCTCCCTTTTCAGCGTGACGGTTTCGCAGCGGGCAGCGTCCGCGATGACAGTCAGTGTGCCGAGGACGGTAGTTCGCACCTAATCCCCAGCGTGCGCCCACGCGTGTTCAAGAACCATACCGACGGCGTTCCCGCCTACGGTAGCGTAATGTCACGAGTGGACTCGCAAGGTCCCATCGACTTACTAAAGTAAACAAGGAAGAGTCTCCGACGAGAGACACGAGCGGGGCCAGTCCGTGATCGGCGCGTTAGTTTTTAATGACTCCCTCTGCGGCCGCTGGACGATCCCGTTCTCGTCAAAGGGGCACGCGTCGGGTAGCTTCGGATATGTGCAGAAGAGGAGAAAGTAGAACAGCTGCTGGTGCCGCTTTCACGGCCAGCCTGTGGGCTGCTCGACCGCGGCCTCTAATACGTCCCCAGATGCCCGTGACAGATTAGCGTTATTTCGCCAGAGTCGTCGACGGCCCACGTGTGCGTCGGCTACGGCCACTCTCATTCTCCTTGCGAGATGGCGCTGTTTGGGTTATTTCTCTGGTGTTTCTCTCTTTTTTTTCTTCGCATCTGCATGATGCTGTATTCGTTCCAAATTCCGCGCTTCACGCGACTTGCCGATTTTTAGGGATCCTGCGGTCTTCTTTTCGGTCACCTTCTAAAAGAGCAAAGACCACGTCTGGAACGCGAGATGACATCTATAGGTCTAAGAATCTATTAATAGTATCGCAGTGAAATAATAGAATTCCGTGCATTGAATGCAAAGGATACATATATATAGGCAGTCCTGACCTCTCGTTCTGGACCATAAACAGAATAGGAAACTTTATAAGGGCTGAATATCGCGCCATAGATCCCGAACAATTTCGCGCGACACTTCTACAGTCCACGAAACCGATCACTGAGATAAGCCTGCAAGTGATAATAATTTAAAGCGTAGCCGCGAAGTATACAAATAATTTACGAAGTACGTACGTAAATAATTTTGCAAGGCTACTAAAATTCAGCATACAAATGTGTTCTTATGGAGGCTGGAACATTGCCTTGGTCCTGGGAACACTAAGGTGGACTTTCTCTCCTGCTCTTTCGATCTTTATGTGCATTGGGCTGATTTGGAGCGACACTTCTAGTACTCAAGTTACAAACATGGAGTAGGAAACCACTTCGGTATCTCCGGATGACCTTCAAGCTCAGCAAATCAGCAAAGGTCACACAGGGACTTAGACTGTCTAGCGGCGAGTCTCGCTTAGTACAACGTGCCATGGTTAGCTAGTACATAACAGGACTTGCCGTTTATGACCACATGACTAAAGCTTTAGAGATTATGCGCTGTAATCATTCTAGGTAATTAGCTAATGAGAATAAAAATTGAGCTTTGCGGTGCATATATCTCAGGTCCTAATTAATCACCCTTAAATAGTTAATTGTGGTTAAAATTTGAACTTTATGCTATGAGATCATGTCATATACCGTTGGATAACTTATATTCAGTTCATTGCACTACACTAAGTTCATGTCTTGAATTATTGCCATTAATTAGCTAACATTGATTAGAAATTTGGCTTTGTACTAAAACTTTGTCATATATCGCAGAAAAGGTTTCAACGAGTAGAATCCGAAATATATGTGCCGTAACGTTATCATTCGCTGTTGGGTGTAGCTGTGGTGAAGTTCCTACTATTTTCTTGAAGTGCGGGCATATTGAGATGAGCGAAGAGGTGCGGATTGAGGCAAAATATAGTAATTTGACCTGTATTTTATTGATGTATTGTGTTTAGCACTCCATCATCAGCTTTTGGTTTCGGTGCATGAAACCATTTCTAACGTGTTTTGTATCAATGAAGAACATGATATACTGCAAACCTATTACTGGATTGCGCAACGTGTTACTTAAATTGACCTATCATCGATGCTGCTTAATTGTCTCCTATATACTAATTGTTCGCTCTCCCGCACTCCACGCGTGCGATAGCGATCGCAGTCGGACAGCCTTTTTTGTCGCTCAAATTCAAGAATGACGTTTAAGTCATTCTTGCGCCCGTACGTCCTTGCCTAGCTTTGTATTCCCGTGTCCTTGCTTGCTACCATTTGCAACATTCACGTGTTTGTTTATTATTATTGCTGTTATATTGCCTTATTGTATTTATTGATTACTTTGTAGTTGCACTGATTATGCTCGCTCCTTAATATTGTTTCTCCTGGCGCGTATAATCTACATTTTTATATGTTAACTACTGTGAAGTAGCCCTGTTTTGACGAGCTGTGCATCGTCAGTGCAAGTGGTTGCTTCACAACTACGAAATAAAGTAGACGCGCCTTTATCAGCCGCTACCTTAGTGGAAAAAAAAAAAAAAATCTTCTGAGGGGCAATAACCTTATACAAATTCTCGTACTAAACTCACACTAAACTCGTAAAAATCTCATGTTATCTCATACAAATCTTATTCAATGGAGGTGAAATATATGAGATTGTATGACATTTGTATTACATTTGAGTTTGGTATGTGAAATCTGTATGAGGTTATTGTGACTCTTATGGCTTTTTTTCACTAGGGTAGCTTCTTATTTGACGTATATACAAACAAAAAAGAGACCGTTTCTTGCCGTAAAAAATAATAACAATAATAACCAGCACATAGCTTTGTTGTAAAAAAGCGTAGCCCCTCAATTTCGTGTAGGTTCACTTGGTGAGAAACAAACAAAAATTTCGTCCAAACATCCGGATGTTCGATTTCGTTTCTATCACGAACACCAGATCCAGTTATCTGCGAAGTCACGTGGCGTCGTGTTCTCCACGCGAGAAACACGAGCCATTCTGAGACTAGTCTCGGCCTTCCCGGCCAGATCTCGGCTTTACCAAAGGAGAGAGGAAAGAAAAAAAGAAGAAAGGTGGTGTGGAGTCGTTGCCCTCATCCAATGTAACCAAAAACCACGCGTCTGCACTGCACTGCACTTCATGGCAGATGGATGAGG